>NC_058022.1:792500-1092500 GCF_019176455.1 Solea senegalensis | reverse complement strand
TAACTAATGTTTTGATGTTTTTTTTTACCAGTTTTGTCATAAATTATGTGATTATATTCGTCCACTTACACAATCTTCCCCTCTGGCAGCAGCAGAATTTGAAGTTTGAACAAGTTTGAACATTAATCTTCTTTGACAATAAGTTTCTTTGAATTTTTGTGGCTGAAATCTAAAAAAAAAAACAAGATTTATTGAGTATTGAAGTCGGATTTTGTGACACAGATTTGGTTTGCGATATGTAATTTACCTGATAGACGTACATGGTTATTGTCATTTGCAGAATTGTTCGAACTCCCGTTCAATATTTACAACGTCTTAGATCCACAATTAAAATATTGGCTAATGCAAGGGTTTCCATTGTTTCAAATTGTGATTTAGTGCTAGCCAGCGTCACGGATTGTCAAAAACCCAAAAAACTGAATTTCTGACTTCAGTTTTTAACTAAATTTAGCTAAATTTAAAGTTAAATTCTGACATAAATGCACAGATACACACATTTCCTTTACCAATTTATATGCAAACAGAAGCAAAGACATACACAGACAGGTGTAACACATGTTTATAACTTATTATATAAGCTTTTAACTTTAATGTTTAAAACAACACCTGTGATGTTTGGACGAGGAAACAACGAGATTCCCTCCACTGAACACAGCGTACATCGTGTACCTTTAAGACAATAATACACAATAATGGGGAATTTGACATTTTAACATAATTGTACCTTCTGTTTTTTGGTGACCAATAATTACATACATGTGTTTCAGTGATCTAAGTGAATCAGTCCAGTCTGTATTTATTTGTACGAGTCAAGTTTCCAAACGCACAGTTTCTTGTTTTCTTTTTTGGTTAGTTTTTAAACTGTGTGTGTGTGTGTGTGTGTGTCCAATACTGTGCAAAAGTCTTAGTCCACCATTAGCTTGTTGTTGTTTCAGCTACACTATAATTACTTCTCAGTGACTTTACTGGAACACTTCCAGAACCTACAGGAAACATGTACAGAGTTTTTAAAATAATAGAAAAACAGGTTTTAAGTGTCAAGAATTCAGTGTGACCTACTTTTATATTTGACAAATACACTGTGTGGACAAAAGTACTTAGACGCCTGACCATGACACCAACAGGGACTGTAATAACATGCTCGTATACAGGACAGGACCTTTTTGTAGCTATAAGAGCTTCCACTCTTCTTGGAAGACTTTCCTCAAGATATTCTTTGGGATTTTTGTTGGGACGAGAAGACCTGGCTCACAGTCTCTGTACCAGGTCGTCCTTCCACACCAAACTCAAGGTCAACCATGTCTTTATAGTCCTATAGAAGCATAGCATTGTCCAAAATGTCTCGGTATGCTGAATAGTTTATTGGAGACAAGGAGGCCGAGAGCCCAAAGCCTCGTTGAAACGCCTCAATTCAATACTTAACAGGTGTGGACAAATACTTTTGTCCATGTAGTGTTTACTGAAGACGTGCTTGAACTTTGCAGACACTTGTTCAGAAGTAGAAACAACAAAGCTGAGACTTCTGCATAGTACTGTATGTCTCTGTGAGGACCAGGGTTAAGATTTCGCTTCGGGATTAGGGTTACGATTCAGGTTTATGTTAGGGTTAGTGGTTGGGATTCTCAACCCTGGTCCTGGTGATCCACTGCGCTGCAGGTTTTAGACGTTTCTCTGCTCCAACATTCCATCCATTGTCTACCACTTAGTCCTCCACGTGAGGGTCGCACAGCTGCTGGTGCTAATCCCAGCTGACGTAGGTCATGCAAACTCCCAGCAGCCACTTTGTGGCCACTTGCTCCAACACACCTGATTCAAATGCATGGGTCGTTACCAGGCTTCTGCAGTATGACGAGGTCAACATGTGTATCAGGTGTGTTGGTGCAAGGAACCTTCAAAAACATGCAGGCCACTAGTGGATCCTCGGGACCAGGACCAGGACTGAGAAGCCCTGTGAGTGTCCTCACTAAGAACAGTGTAGAAGAATGTATATGTGTGTGGTCTTGTATGAGTATCTTTGTGAGGACCAAAAAAACCTAGAAACCACAGGGAGTGAGGACAGTTTGGCTGGTCCTGACATTCTGTCACCCCTTCAAAGAGCCTTTTGAGGGTTAAGACCTGGTTTTAGGATTAAGCTAAGGGGTTAGGGTATGCCTTAAGTCTATGAGTGTCCTCACTACAAATGTGTGTGTTTGTGTATGTGCGTGTGTGTGTGTACCTTTCTGAGGACCATTCTGTCAACCCTTAAAATGGCTTTTTCAGGGTTAAGACCTGGTTTTAGGGCGCGTGTGTGTGAGAAGCATCATTCAAAACACCTGTTCTGTTGTATATTTGTGTATAATAATTATATTTCTTTGCTGTGTTGATTCCTAATGTGACACGTTACATTCAATGACCTTATTTCACTGTGCATTGATGTATATATATGTATATATATACATATATACAAACACGCAGTAGCTGTAGATAATGTCAGTATTATCATAGTGTTATTATTATAAACTTAGCTGTCACACACTGGAATGAGGTCATTGTCAAATGTAAGTGTCGCCACTTTCAAAATGTACTTTATCCTGTTTGTATCAATAATAATTATTCTCATTGATGATGGTGAATTGCGTCAATCGTGTACAATAGCTCTGCGTATTTATGTTAAAGAAATATATAAATATATATATGTCTATATAAATATTATATGAACTTCTTCCTTTGGTATTTTGTGTTGTGTGTGTGTGTGAGAGAGCGAGAGAAAATAAATCACATGTATTTTTGTACATGCCAATTCTGCTGCTGCTGCTGCTGCTGTCGTCTCTATAGAAACTATATTTGCTACAAAACGCACCACGTTGTATATTTTGTACATCTGGCGTCCAACATTCATGAGAACAAAAAATGTCATTGACTTTAATAAATATTGCTCTTAAGAAACAACAGGATTTGTTTGTCTGTCAGAACTGAAAATGATTTTATATCTGCAGGAAAACACTGAAAAGAACATTTAAAGAAAATGTCAGTACAGAATATTTTTCAGTCAAATTACTTATAAATAAATGACAGAAAAGCTAAAAAAAAAAGCTAGCTTAAACCTGCTAATGTTTGTAGCACTAGCCAAATAAAACATGTTTATGTGTTTAGTAGTCAATAAATCACGTTAATGTGTTTCGCACTAGCTAATTAAAACACGTTCATATAGTTAGTGCTTGTAGCTAATTAAAACTTTTTTATATGGTTAGCACTATAGTCAATAAATCATGTTAATGTGTTTCGCACTAGCTAATTAAAACATGTTTATGTATTTAGTGCTTGTAGCTAATTAAAACTTTTATATGGTTAGCACTATAGTCAATAAATCATGTTAATGTGTTTCGCACTAGCTAATTGAAACATGTTTGTATGCGTAGCACTAGCTTAAACATACATGTGTACTAGCTAAAACATGCTTATGTGTTTAGCACTAGTTCTATAAAACACTTTTAGGTCACAGGCACAGTTTAAACATGTTTTTGTGTTTTTATTATTGAATCAGTCCAGTTGGTATTCATTTGTATGAGTCAAGTTTCCAGGCGCACGGTGATTTTCATTGTTGGTTTTTAGCTCTGTTTTATTTCTCTGTCACTCTATGACATAAAAAAATCACATCTGTTAATCCCTCACGATACAGGATAATTTGGCCAGATAATCTGTTCAAATCAGCATCAAATCAGAAGACATCCACGATTGTCAGAAATCTGACCAAGTACCCTCTAGTGTAGATACTGAAGATTGTGATACTAGTATTGAACAAAAAGCGATGTAGAGCCATCTCTAGTACAATCCTTACAAATGAAGCACAAATTATAGCTATATTGATTTAAAAAAAACAATACACATGATGATTCATTTTATTCTCCTCATATGACACTAAAATATACAGTATACAAATTTGCCGATGTGCTCCACTGCTCTGATTGTCCCCATGAGGCGCTTTAGTTGACGTAATCCCACAACATCTTTGTCAAATAATAAGAATTTGTGTCCCATAAAAACCCGAAACTCACAAAACACAAGTTTTATTTGTCACATAATTTGTGTTTTGGAGTTAATGCAGCTGAAGGAAACAGGTCCTTGAAACTGTATGTTTTTTACTGGGTTTGTAATCCTAGTCTAACTCTAACAGCGATATCTAGGTCACAAACTCCCCCCATTTACACTTCCTGTGTCTGACCATGGCATATTTCACTCCACAAAAGAGTGAGGAGGCAAAAGAATGTGAGCAGATTTGTAGTGTCTGTGTGTCACACGTATGTACGTACACGGATAATAAATCTGCCGTGTCGTTTCCTGTTGTGAAGGAGTTGGGGTTTAGGATTGTGCTGCCGAAACGTTCGGGGATCTCCGTTTCTTGCTCGCAGCATCTGGAAAGGGTTACGTTGAAATGAATACTGAAGGCGAGAGTGAAAAAGGTCTCGGTGAGCGCTGGAGCTGTGTCGCATTAAAGGTTGTCACCTCACCAGTGATTTTACACAGTTGGGACATGAACATGTGAGATTTGTGTTGGAAAGACAGTGAGTCGGGGAAACTTTACACCCTGAAATGGTCTGAATATGGAAAAAGAAGAAGGATTTTTCCATCCAAAAGAATATTTTATGATTTTTCTTTTAAAGCTATTGTCCAAGTCCTTCATTCCTGTGGAATCTAATTTGTGTGCACATGTGTTTGTCATGCAGCTGATTGCATCACCAGGTGCGACGCTGATTGCTATCATTTAAAATCACCTGTGTGTTTGAGTCTTCTCTGCTTCACTATTTCAGGCTGGATGGTAGAAATAGTTTGGTCTCCTTAGTCTTGACATTCCCTGAGACTTTGGTTAGAGAAAATGTGTCAGTGAAAAGACAGTGGAGATTTGTTAATGTGACAATGTGGGGATTTTTTTTACTGAAAAGGAAATGAACTTGATCCATGTATCTCCATTTATCCAGAACTGATTCACACACACACACACACACACACACAGTTGAGGTGTCACATGAAACACTTGTCATTCACTTAGAGCGGCAGAAAGAGTTGTTAAACTGCATTGTGGGTCTTACCTTTGTCTTAGCTTTGCTTGTGTTGTGTAAATCAGAAGTGAAGAAAAGTTCATCTTCAGCACAAACGTTCAAATCGTGTTTTGCAAATATACCAAACACAGCTAAACATGTTTATATGCTTAGCACGAGCTAATTCAAACACTTTTATGTATTTTAACACTAGCTAAAACATGATTGCATGCTTAGCACTAGCTAATTAAAACACTTGTGCATTTAGCACTAACTAAAACATGTTTGCATGCTTAGCACTAGCTAATTAAAACACTTTTATGTGTTAAGCACTAACTTAAACATGTTTTTATGCTTAGCACTAGCTAATTAAAACACTTGTGTATTAAGCACTAGCTAAAATATGTTCATATGCTTAGCACTAGCTAAAATATGTTCGTATGCTTAGCACTAGCTAAAAAATGTGATATGCTTAGCACTAGCTACTTAAAACACTTGTGTATTTAGCACTAACTAAAACATGTTTGTATGCTTAGCACTAGCTAAAACATGTGATATGCTTAGCACAAGCTAATTCAAACATTTTTACGTATTTGAGCACTAGCTAAAACATGATTGCATGCTTAGCACAAGCTAATTCAAACACTTTTACATATTTGAGCACTAGCTAAAACATGATTGCATGCTTAGCACTAGCTAAGTAAAACACTTGTGTATTTAGCACTAACTAAAACATGTTTGTATGCTTAGCACTAGCTAAAACATGTGATATGGTTAGCACTAGCTTATTCAAACACTTTTACATATTTGAGCACTAGCTGAAACATGATTGCATGCTTAGCACTAGCTAAGTAAAACACTTGTATATTTAGCACTAACTAAAACATGTTTGTATGCTTAGCACTAGCTAATTAAAACACTTTTATGTGTTAAGCACTAGCTAAAACATGTTTGTATGCTTAGCACTAGCTAAAACATATGCTCAGCACTAGCAAATTAAAACACTTTTGATGTATTTAGCACTAGCTAAAACATGTGTTTAGTGCTATAGCCTTTCAAATCACATTTATGTGCTAAGCACTAGCCAAATAAAACATGTTTATGTGTTTGGTCCAAGCTAAAATGTGTTTATATGAAAAATGAGACACTCCATGTGCACGTGTATGGAAAAAGTCGGCTACTTAAACACTTGAAATATGTGCGTTTGGAGTACTTGAACTTTTACAGCAGCCAGAGACAGAAACACAGTGTCAGAGTTCTGACATCGATCACGTTTGTGACCCCGTGACTCTGCAGTTGTGCTGTTTATAATATAATATAACACAGCCTCCTCAGAAAACAGGCCAAGAAGAGAGCGGCGCTCTTCTTCACCTCCGTCACACACGTGTCTTATATTTACACGTTTAACTCTTCACTCTTCCATTCATAAATCATCTCAGCGCTGTTCATCTCACCGTGTCGTTTAATGTGAGCTTTTGTTTGGGTGTCGGACTCTGGCAACTGCAAAACAACGAGGACCTGGACAGTGGACACAGAGTTTGACACCATGACGTGATGTTTTCAGCCGAGCAGAGAAGAAACAGAGGAAACCAGCCGTCGCTGCTTCTCCAGGCCAACAGAAATATTATTCCAGTAGAATAATCTGATTGTGGCTGGATAGAAGACGTCCAGAAATACAAAATACTACAGTACATCAGTGAAAAGATTATCGTATTATGACATAAATATCATGATAATATCGTATTATGACTTAAATATTGTGATAATATCGTATTATGACTTAAATATCGTGATAATATCATATCGTGACTTAAATATCATGATAATATTGTATCGTGACTTAAATATCATGATAATATCGTATCATGACTTAAATATCATGATAATATAATATTGTGACTTAAATATCATGATAATATAATATCATGACCTAAATATCGTGATATATCGTATCATGACTTAAATATCGTGATGATATCGTATCATGATAATATCGTATCATGACTTAAATATGATAATATCGTATTGTGAATTAAATATCATGATAATATCATATCGTGACTTAAATATCATGATAATATTGTATTGTGACTTAAATATCATGATAATATCGTATCATGACTTAAATATCATGATAATATAATATTGTGACTTAAATATCATGATAATATAATATCATGACCTAAATATCGTGATATATCGTATCATGACTTAAATATAAGTGATGATATCGTGATCATGATAATATCGTGATCATGACTTAAATATGATAATATATCGTATCTTAACAAATATCATAATAATATAATATTGTGACTTAAATATCATGATAATATAATATCATGACTTAAATATCATGATAATATCGTATCTTGACTTAAATATCATGATAATATCGTATCATGATTTAAATACTGTGATATATCGTATCATGACTTAAATATCGTGATGATATCGTATCATGATAATATCGTATCATGACTTAAATATGATAATATCGTATCGTGACTTAAATATCATAATAATATAATATTGTGACTTAAATATCATGATAATATAATATCATGACTTAAATATCATGATAATATCGTATCTTGACTTAAATATCATGATAATATCGTATCATGATTTAAATACTGTGATAACATCGTATCGTGACTTAAATATCGTGATGATATCGTATCGTGGTGATTCCCACCTCTATTTATAAATCCTTAATAGCCATGTGTGTCATGCTTTTGTAATTTCACACATTCACACCTTTTATTCTTTAAAGTGCACATGCGGTCGTCCTGTAGCTCCAGTTGTACTACGTCAGTAAATAGACAGTGAAGTCTGGCCTGTGATTGTTTGTGTGTTGTTTTTACCATATAAGGTCACTCGTGTTACACCGTCGGACACTTTGACTTTCACGTGCAGCCAAATCAATCACTGTGTGTGTGTGTGGCACGTGTGTCGCCTTCACTCTAAAAGCCCTCCCTCACTGTCTCCATGGCTTTATATGGTGGAATCACAACATGAAAGAGAGCTGAGCAGACACAACACAGAGGGACGACAGAGAGAGTTCGAGGGAGTGAAGACAGCATCTGAAACGAGAGTTAAATGGAACATTTAAAGTGACGTGAAGCAGGAGTGCGAGCGAGAGAGAAAACAGGGAGCGGAGGAGGAGGAATAACTCGGACTTTTTCAGATCTTTGTCTTGTTTTGAAAAACGGTCAGACTGACCAAACGTTGTCAGGCTGCAAGTGTCTCACCTCACAAGACTCTGTTATTGTTTACATGAGATCATTAATGACGCACAGTTTAATCAAGCTAAGGTCATAGTCTGACTAAGACAAACCTGCTGCACGTGTTCATCGTGATACAAAGTAAATGTCTCTTGTGGTCGTCGCGTTGTCAGACGAAAGACAGTGCCAGAGTTTCCGTGTCCTTCTACTTCCGGGTCAAAGACCGGGCCGGACATTTTGGTGCATTAGCAGAACACCAAAGTCTGACTCGAGTCTGACTAAGCGTACACATGCAGGAGTAATCAGACTATGAAACACATTATCCAGGTATGTTAGTCCGACTAAGACTAGCTTGATTTTAGTCAGACTAACGTGTTTATTTGACATGAAGAATACTGAGTTTCTGTCTTAGTGGGACCGGCTCCTGGAGACCACATGGTCGCGACACATCACAACAGAAACAGGATAATGAACTAAAACCAAAACAAAAACTAGTCAAACACTCAGAGTAAATGATTGGTTTGCTGTCACTGTCTCTGCGGTCGTCTCCTGAGGTAATGACCTCCTCCGCTGTCCAGCAGCTTTGACCTATTTTGGTATTTGGACGGTCGTGTCTTCTTTTTCTGGGAATCTTCGAAGAGTGGGAAAGAGGTGGGAGGGGAGGGAAGGGGAGGCGCGCACACACACACACACACACACAGAGAGAGTCAGCATGTTTGGTTGAACTCACCCGGCCTCTGAGTGTGAGATCAGCATGTTTGGTTGAACTCACCCGGCCTCTGAGTGTGAGATGGTTTGTGTGTTTGTTTGGATGCAGGTCAGTGAAGCAGCTAAAGCTCAGTCTGTTTGAAGCACAGCAGCCGTCTCCACTTTCAGAGGCTTTTAGTTTCATTTTAAAAAGAAAATCCCTTGTTAGTTAAAGTTGGAGTAAACACTTTGATTCTTCCGTGTCACCTCGCTCCAGATAAACACAACATTTTTATCTGTTTATCAGACAAAAGAATGATCCATTCACTTCATTTAAACTTAAGTCAGTCAGTTGTATGTATATTTGTTCATATAATGAAATACTTTGAGCGTCTTAGTTTGTCAACGACTTACATTTTTCAGTGAACAACATGGATGACGACATTTTTTGAAATTTATATGATGAAAATTTGCTTCATTTCATTTGCCAAATTTTTAGTCAAAATTAAATTGACTAAGTTTATTCAACCATTTTCCTTCTTCACTGTCTCCATTTCTGAAAAGGCTCCACCAGTGTTTGTGAATATATATATATGTGTATGTATATGTATATATATATACATATAGATCACGTGATTAAATGATGCCGACGTGTTGTTAAGGAATAATTTATCAGTAAATGTCAAACATATGTCGCCTACTACAGCTTTAATTTACATTGAAATAACAGATTATCCCAAAACAAAGATGAATAAATGTGGTAGGGGAAGGAATAGTTGAATTTATTTACATGTTCATATGGAAATAAGTCAAATTAAGATCAGATTTAACTCATTTTTTTCTCATTTTTACTCATTTTCTGGTCAATAGTTGATGACAACTTCTGTTCAAATTGCTGTTTTCATCATATCAGTTAATCCCTCGACAAATTCCCACTAATCTGATTAATGTAATCATAGTAAGTGGCTCTATAAGAGGCTTTGGTTCAATTCCATTCATTTCTGACCAGCGTGATCCACCACTCTGACCCACTTTCTGTCATTCACCAGCATTTAGATCAGTAACGTACTCATGAACCAGACTACAGACACTGTCTTTTCCAAAAAATAAGGTCTATGGGAAAAAAGATTCTCTCCATAGACCTTATTTTTGAATGTACGGTGAATGTACTTCCTGTGGCCACACAGTTCACACAGGAAGAAGGAGGAGGAGGAGTTTCTTCAGCAGACACAAAGTCCGTTCAACATGTTAGGAAAATCTTACATGAAGTTAATAAATACAATAAAATAAGACTAAAAGATTAACATCACCCATCGTTTCTTGTTATTTTTGGGAAGAATCCGTCTCAGTATCACGTCTTTTGTAGATAATTCATCATCAAAGTGACGGCGACACGTGATCTGTCTCCTTGACGACATCACTCCCACCGTAACATCTGCCATTTTGGATCTGATAGGAACACGTGCTGGTCGTACAGTATCACCTCCCGCTTCTCCCCCCCGTGACATTAAACTTGTTACAGAGACGGGGGAAACGCGATACGGGGGAGAATAACTCTCAACACTCCCTGAAAATTACACTGAGTTATTAGCAGCACCTGTTTTCTCTGAGGAAGGTTTTCATACAAACTGAGGATCATTTGGAGCGAGCGATGATGCCTCACAGGAGAGAAGGAGAGAGTGACGGGGGAAAAAAGGAAAAACCAGGTGGACAAGGGAAAATATGGGCTGAAGGAGCTGTCAAGTTCAAAAAGCATCAAAGCACTCGCCTCCTGTCAGGGTCAAGAAGAGGCAGGAGACAAAGGTCAAAGGCTGAAGTTTGAACTTTGGTGGAACAAACACACAGAGAAGCTGTACAGGACTTTCCCTGAACTACAGAGCTAAACTTTTCTCATTGCTTTTTCATTTTCTCAACTATTTGGTTTGTCCTCAGATGTCTTCTTCTGTCATAAAAGTGCAAATAAGCCAGAACTTTTCCGTCGTTGAACGATAGTTAAGTTCATTTTTCCTCAGAACAAACAAGTTGGAAGAGAAACGAGACTACACTCAGCCTTTCATTTCTTTTTAAAAAAAACAATTCTCTTCTGTGGAAGTGAGCGCTTGTCAGAGCTCACGTCCACAGAATCCTCTACGTTTGGCACAAACACGAGTGTTTCGTACGTGACCAGAGACAACGGAACGGGACTTCAACAGTTAATGAAGTTTGAACAAAGCGATCATCTTATTTTGCCTGGTAACGTGTGAAAGAAAGAAGTGTCCACTATTCTGCAGCTTTTGTTGTTCCCGCTCTGTAAATCATCGACTACACGGCAACATTTCACCATTTCACCGCAATGTTTTTCTGTCAGTAACTCATTCTATCAAGTGTCCATTTCATTCGTTAAACATATTTAATTGAACATGCAGTTGAATTTAAGGGTTCAAGTTTCAAATCCAAATTCTTTGACATATTTTCATGATTAAAGATTTAGATAATAACTCTGGTAACTACTGTTTTAAAGTAACGTGGCCAGTCGTCTCCACCTGTTTACAAACTAAATTATACAGACGAGATATATTCAGTCTAAGTTTCGTGACATATCGCTCGATCTCTGGGAATTTAAAGTGACAGTGAACTCGGTCAGGTTGGATCCAGTGGCGCTCACTGGAGCTCTATAGGAGGCGCGCCCTCTCTCTCGCTCTCTGAGCTGGTTTATTATATATAATATATAATATATAATATATATAAGAATCTCTGCCTCCCGCAGAAATATTCCCATTGAAGTCAAAGTTTCTCCAAAGCGCCAAAGTTTCCATGAAAATGCTTTTTTTCTTCTTTTTTCTCCTCATTACACAAAATTCAACAGACTCTTCAAAGACAGACAATTACACAGTTACATAACTATTATGTCATGTACGGTGATGAATGTCCGAGCCAGATGGAGAACATTTTGAACTTGGCAGATGTTTTCTTTTCTGGTTACATCAGTAATTGCATGATACGTGACATTTAGACCCTTGACTGATCACTGATGACTCTGCATGTGTTTGGGTACAGTCATGTCCTGCGGGTTCTTGTGGGGAATCTCAAAAATAAACTTTAAACTGCGTCTCCGCCCTGTTAATCTGCCGCGCCGACTCCTTCTCTCGGTCAACACCCAAACCTCAAAGGTGCGATGTTGCACATTCTCAGAATCAATTAGCTGTACAGACAGAGGTGCCGTTGCATAAGAGCTGCAAACCTCCAGTGTGGCTTACATCACCTTTAAATAACACTTTTAATCACGGAACTCTGGGTATCCATGCTGTGGAACTGGAACAAGGCTTTTCTTTAATCATTTGGACCTAAACAAATAATTCAATGCAGAGCAAACACGAGGCATCAGCGCGACCATCTGCCTAGACAGGTTGTGGTGAAAGGAAAAATGGGGGACAGAGGGGAGGAAGGGGAGACAGAGAACCCATTTTTTTGGATATGTTTCTGAATCGTAGTCTTGGGAGGTTCACGGTGGATCTGGAGTCAATCCCATGTGACGTAGGGTAAGAGGCGGAGTCACAGCCCGGACAGGTCGCCAGTCCGTCATCACAGGGACAACGTACAGAGACGAACAGCCATTCCCTCTCAGTTCTGAGTGTCCACTGACTTGCTGTGAGGCAGCAGTGCTAGCCGCTACACCGCTGCGTGGCTCTGGACAGTGTGCATTTTTTGCCGGGAACATGCTCGCAGACACGTGAGCACGAGGGAATATTAATGACCCCATACGAACGTTCTCATCGTGTGTGAGATTTATTTTGAAGGCCACGTGTGAGATTTATTTTGAAGGCCACGTGCCAACAGAGAGGTCTTTGAAGTTTCCATCGCAGGAGCTTAAATCAAAGACGAGTCCACGTCGCGCTGTGTAACGTGGAAAATGTCCCCGGCTTCACTGGAGTCGTTTATAAATAGGAACAAAGCTTCACTGTGTTTGTCATGACTCACACACACACACACACACACAGTGAGTGTGGACCATCAGAGAGGGACAGACTGGGAACACTGGTGGGGTGGACACGCTGATGTCTCCTTGATGTCCAGCAGGTGGTTCATGTCCTCAGTTTTAGGTCTCTCACCTCAGCAGCCATTTCCTGCCCACTCACGTTCCCCGTCCACGTTTCACTGTCGCTCGTCACAAACGTTTGTTGGTCCGCGCGGGACAAACGGGGACACGTTCATGTTCCGCCACTGAGGACACAGAGGACTGAGGTTTTGTTTGAGCGGGAACAGCCGAGCAGACACAGGACAACGGAACATTGACGTCAAGACGAGCGGCGTCTTCAGTGGAGGCTTGGATAATAAATAAGCACAAGTCATGTTGAGTCATTAGTTTGACCTAAAAATTCAAATAAAATCGATATTTTTTCACTTTTTATTTTGTCTCATTATTTTGACTTTTAATCCCATAGTTGGCTCTATCACACTGCTTTGACGTTTTATCCCAAAAGTAGGACATTTCATCTCATAATTATGATTTAATATCTCACAATTTTGACTTTGATCCCAAAACTGACTTTTTATTTCATAATTATTACCATATATATCTCATAAATTTGACTATTTTAATCCCACAACTAGGACTTTATGGCTGATAATTCTGACTTTATGTCTGATCATTTTGACTGTTTAAATCCCTTTTTTCCCCCCTCATAATTCTGAATTTGACATTTTATCAAAAAACTAGGATTTTAATCTGATAATTCTGACTTTATTTCACACAATTTTGACTGATCTAAGAATTGGCTTTTTGTGAATCTCATAGTTTTTATCACATAATTAAGACAATTTTTTAATATATCATTTAATTTTATCCCATAACCATGACTTATCTCGTATCTCCGTATATCTTCGTAACGCATAATTTTTTATTATAATACATTATATATATGTATTATATAATATATATATATATTATAATTATAATTTGCCTTCTATTAATCTCAAAATTACCCTTTACTTCGTAATTTGAACTCAGTATTTAGCTTGTGATGTTGTGATGCAATAATTCTGACTATTTATCCCATAATTATAACTTTTTATTTCATAATATGAGTATTTATCTTAAAAGATGGACTTTTATCGCATCATTGTTTTAAAAATGTTTTTAATCTTTCTTTAATCTGGTTTCCAAACCTTTTATAATCACCTGACATTTGTTCATATATTCATATATAACACATAGTGTCCTCAACATTAAGAAGATTCACTCACAAAGGTTTAATGTGGTGAAAAACCTGGGGTTCCCTCCTCACACAGAGAGGAATAAATAACTTCAAAGCTTTTTCTTTTTTCACTTGGAAACACGATGACATCATTGAGAGGGAGTGAAACTTTGATTTAATCCGTCTCTTTTGACATTAGCAAAGGTCAGACTCTCAACTGCCTTCACCGGCACATTGAAGGGACACACACACACGCACACGCACACACGCACACGCACACACACACTCACACACACACACACAGTGACCGTGTCGTTTGTTATAATATCCTGATTTTTTGGCTTCTACTAAATGTGCCTGAATATCGACCGTGTGAGAAATGTGTGTATGAACAGTGAGAGCAGGTGAGATGATGGAGGATAATGGTCGAGATGTTTAGACAGGAATCTACTAATGATTCCAGTCTTTGTAGATGAAAGGGAAAAACATGTCCACGGGGGACATCTTTAGCCACAGTTTGTCTCATTTGAAATCACAGTTCAAGTCCAGGACGTCTCCAGGTCCTAACCCTGGTGGAACTGGAACGACTCGACCTCAAACTCTGAAACTTTGAAAGGTCATCGGGATTCTCTTCTGTAATGACGGAGAATGAGGTGGACTTAATCCCAGTTTATCTCAGGGATTATTTATGATATGCTATTCAAATAACATAATACATTTTTTCATCAAATCAATTTTTGTTTTAAATCTGAGAATTAAAGTTTTTTTCCCATAATCCCATAACTATGACGATGTGTCTCCTAATTATGACTATTAACTATTAAATCATAAACTTTTAATCTCCAAATTAACTCTTTTGTTCCCCCTCATTATTCAATTTTATTTAACTAGGACTATTTATCATTCTTGCAATGTTTTATCTATGCTGCATTACAGTACAACTCAAAAAATCCAGATTATCCGGCCTAAATCTGGACATATGGCCAAAATAAATGTGTATACATATAAATCTGGGACCTTTTTTCCACCGCCACAATCAAGTCAAATAATCTGTCAGGGAATCAGAATGTCCTGACTCTGATAATCCAAAATCACGTAACAGAGAAGCTGCATTTTCTATAATTCCATATCCACACGCAAGCGCTGTATGTGTTTCAATCTCACACGCCATCGTGGACGCTCTGACACAGAAATGTGCGTACGTGGGCAGAATTTCACTCGCACATTCACTCACACTCACACGTTCATCATGAGGATGTTCTGAGGTTATTCGTCTCAGTGCGTCCCGTCATCCCCACAACCCCCACATCAATCTCCTCTCTCCGGTTATGTAAGTGAACTTTGTTGGAGGTCCCCGAAAATCCTTGTCCTCTATAATTTGTGGTATTTGAATGAGCAGATGTCAAACAAGACGCTGACATGTTTTCCTTCAAGCATCTCTGTGCCTGCACACGCTGCCGCAGACCAACTGCACCTTCCTGCAGATTCAGGAGCTTTGAAAGGAACAATGTTGGAATAACCTTATCACGGCGAGGTTCCAAAGCGATGTGTCGTCACTGGAAGAGTCCGACACAGGAGTCAACGTGAACAATGCCGAACTGTAGATCAGTTAAAAAGGACTTAAAAATCCTGAAAACGTGCGTTAATCTCAGCACTGCTGAAAGCCGCCGATCGTACAGTATTTGAGGTCAGTGTCACGCAGGAAGTACTGAACCATTCTGTGAACGAATCTTTTGTAAATCGACTGATTCTAACGATTCACTTACACCCAAAACAACTGCTTTACAAGTCACTAGTTTGTTGTGTTTGCGTCGCGTGGCAAACCACGTTATGGCGACCCCGCCCACTTTGAGGAGGAGCTACAGTAATGGAAAACAACCTGACTGGCACCAAACTGAGTAGAGTCGAGCTGAGCGAGAACTGTATAATGGAAAAGCACCAATATTCCACATGACTAACTGCTGTTTTCAGTAATAAAATCATGATTTACAAAGATGATATCCGCCATGACATAATCACGAACAATAAAAAAAAGAAGAAGCAGACTTTATCTGTATGTTGATAAGAAATTGACTAATGACAAATCTCCTCATAATTTCAAAATGTTTTTTGGTCCAAATGAAAATTCTATTTTGTTTTTCCTGAACTGACTAAAACTGATTCAGGAAGACAAGTTCTTATTCAAAGTCTATTTACACTAGTTTTATTGAGTACATGTTTTTCATATAATCTTGTTTTATGTGTGCTTTTTATTGGCTTTGAAAGAATGACTGAATTCCTTTCAGAAATAAGAAGTCTGTTATGTTCTTGGGATGAAGACGTTTGAGGGTGTAGCGAAACGTCGCACCTGCCATAAATCCACATGTTCTCGTCATGTAATTAAGAAGTCAGACATCCCAGAATTCTGTACATCGTATTTTTTATTTTACAGGTATTTGCCTGTCAGGTATGTGGATGCGATCTCCTCCCTTCTTACATCTTCCAGGTTCACAGAGGACACGGAGACACTCTGAGAAATGTTCAGACACATCTCTGACACTTCTGGTTCACTTTGTTCCCCCTCAGAAGATTCATGTTGTCATCCGACGGCAGTTAACTCACAGTCCTGTCGTAACAGAGCGAGGCGGCGGCCCTCCATGTTCCTGACGAGGCAGGAAGGCTCGAGTCGAAGCAGGTGTCAAGAGTTTACAGCTCTGTTGACAAAAAAGGACATAAATAAACATTTTACATACATGTTTTTTACTCCACAGGAGGAAAAAAGACAGAACTTTGCATCATCCCATCACAGTCCAACACCATATTTATCTATATTGTTTTATTTAATCTTTATACAGGTGCTAAACACATAAACCTTAATCTATTGCCTAGCACTAAAGATGTAAATGTGTTTTATTAGCTAGTGCTTAACACATACAGTAAATGTGATTTGATTGACTAGCAATGAACACAGGTGTTGTAATTGTCTTTTAATCAGCTAGCGCTAACCACAAAAAGATGTTTTAATTGTGTCTCAAAACCTAAAATGTTTTAATAGGCTAGCTCTAGATACACCGTGTTTTAATTAGCTAGTGCTAAGCATATAAAAATGTTTTAGCTAGTGCTAAACACTAACATATTTTAAGAGGCTAGCTCTAAATGCATCGTGTTTTAGTTAGCTTTAAACACACCGTGTTTTAATTAGCCAGTGCTAAGCATATGAACATGTTTTAGCTAGTGCTAAACACTAACATATTTTAATAGGTTGGCTCTAAATGCATTGTGTTTTAGCTATCTTTAAACACGGTGTGTTTTAATTAGCCAGTGCTAAGCATATGAACATGTTTTAGCTAGTGCTAAACACTAACATATTTTAATAGGCTAGCTCTTAATGCATCGTGTTTTAGCTATCTTTAAACACACTGTGTTTTAATTAGCCAGTGCTAAGCATATAAAAATGTTTTAGCTAGTGCTAAACGCTAACATATTTTAATAGGCTAGCTCTAAATGCATCGTGTTTTAGCTATCTTTATACACACCATGTTTTAATTAGCCAGTGCTAAGCATATGAACATGTTTTAGCTAGTGCTAAACACTAACATATTTTAATAGGCTAGCACTTAACACATCCTTGTGTTTTAATCAGCTAGTGCTAAGCGTATAAAAATGTTTTAGCTAGTGCTAAACAGGGCTTGTAAATGGAGGGTTGCCAGTTTCAACCCCCACAGGTCAAAAGGCTGTTCAGTTGCTGCCCACTGCTCCTAATTTCCATAATCCTACAAGAGGATGGGTTACATGCAGAGAGGGATTAATAACGTACCAAAAAAAAGACGTTTATTTTTAAGAAAACCTCAAATTATCGATAGATTATCAGAATAATTGGCAATCAGTTGTTTAGGTCGTACTTATAAAGAGAGAACTGACCTTTTCAAATCAAGTAAAACTAAACACAAAACTTTTATTTAGGTGCGCAAGTGCAGTTCTGGGTCACAGACCCACAGATGGATCATTGGTGATTTATTTTGGGTCCCAAAACAACATTTTAATCAAGATTTATGTGTAGTTTTATTTAATTTACCAAAGATTGGTAGACCTTACGTACAAAAACGGGGATTTAGGTGATGATGGTTTGCCGTCTTTAAAAAGTGGGTCTCTGTATAAAGAAAGGTCGGGAAACACTGCTGTAATGCAGGGTATAAAAAAATAAACTGCATATTCATGGTAATATATCAACCAGTGAAGTTAAATAAGGATAATATACATTTAAAATGGACTGTATTAATGATTAGTTTTGGTCTTTTCATGGGATTTGTTGACAGAAACAATAAACCAATAATGTTGACCTAATCCTCAGGTTAACCCACGACGAGTCACACAAAGGAGAATAAGTTCAAGCTTCACCATCAATCATTCACTGCGTCTCAGTTCTTCTATAAAACTGCGCCTGCTGTATAAATTCCTCAAGGTTCATTTGTGGTCAGAGAACATTACGGAGAGTTACACCGAGCTGTGACGTCACAGCGGCGCCATCTGCAAACACACACTGGCTATTGTAGGCCGCGCTGTACTTGACTTATCGCGTGGACATAATGTTCGGCATGCGCGCCGTGTTGACTCTCGACAAACCTCTGTTTGCTTTAAACTCCACAGAATGAATGGATGAATAATGTGACATGAGAACATAAAGCTTAAAATGTGTGTGTGTGTGTTTAAGGTTTTTTTTTTTATTTTTTTAAAAGACAAAATAAATCATGAACAGGTCTGAATGTGGAGCAGCAGGTGGTGATCTGCTGCCCTCCTGTGGCCGTGGAGGAAATGTCCAGTCACATTTTACTATTCATATTTTAGTAAAAACATATTATTTTTTAGTAAAAAATATTACTTTTAATATTTTACACTTATTTAAAAATATTTTATAGACAGGAATAGGTTTTTCTCAGTATTATTCATATTGTTGAATTTCACTAATGCTTATTGTTGAAAGTATTATACTGTAAAAGCAAAAAAGAGAATAAAAGTCTAAAGATCTACCAACTATCAACCTTTCTATTTACCTATGTATACACCTACCTATCTACCTACATTATACCTTACTACTCACCTACTTACCTTTCTACCCAATTACCTACCTACCTATGTAAAGACCTTCCTACCCATCAACCTTTCTATCTATCTATCTATCGAGCTCGAGCTAGCCGTTTATCTAGCTAGGTAGCTAGCATGCTAGCTAAATCGACTATTTTTTTGTATGGACTTTGGTGTGAGTCAAATACAGTCTTCGTCTATCACGTGTGATTTCATTAGATTTTCTGTTCAAAAATAATGAACAAAGAGGTAAAAAAAAACACCACTTAAGTCTTTATCCCCCTTTCTGTCTTTTCTTCCTTTTATTTTATTTACAAAAACATATACAATACGTGAAGAAACAAAACAAAACAGTATATTTAGCCTTCCTCGTGTGAGACATAGAAGTCAATTAAAAAAAAACCAAAAATACAATATGGTAAAGGCTCAAGAAAACATAACAACTAAAGTAACATACACGTAAATGTCAAAGAAAGATCATTTTCAAATATTAAATAGGCCTACCTGTGTTTCAGCAGTTAAGGTGGACATCATACTGAATTACCTAACTGATCCAAACTGAAAACCTTCTGGGATCAATAACGTTGTCTGAGTGTGTGAAATCTGAATCAATCATACGATTAAATTATCATTATCATTATTATTATTATTATTATTATTATTGTTGTCTGCCCTACAATCGAAGCCACACCACCCGGGACTCATTTTCCTTTGTCTCTGCTGTTGCCTTGGGGACAAACAAACTGATGTCATACAGTTCATTGGCCACAAGGTGTCAGTGTTGATCAACAAAATAAATATCCACGTAATTATAAAACGTTGTACATGGTGGTTTATATAAAGCAGCAAAAATAAAATCTTTCACAGCAAATAAACAGGTTATAAATGTGGCACTTTGAAATATTACGCAGTAAATGTTGGTTAAATACAATTAACTTTATTTATAAAGCACTTTAAAACAACAACAGCTGAAATAGCTTTACAGAAACATAAAACCTAGAAACAAACAACAAGACAATAAATATGAAAAACAACACAGCTAAAAGCAATAAATGACACAATGATGCAATTAAAACAGTGAAAGTGAGATTAAAATGTGACATTTTTACAAGACTGAAGAATCAACTGTATCACTGTAGCTTCTGTCCCACATTCAATGTAGGACAGTGTGTCCCAAAACTGCTGAGTGGAAACACAGTGGGACGCTGAAGAAAGTGAAAGGACGTGACCTTTTCGTTGGAGGAGGAAGATGAGGAGAAGAGGAAGGAAAGGTGGGAGGATGTGAGTAACATGAGACTCTGTGAGACTCTGTGAGACTCTGTGAGAACACCATGAGAGACTTAACCTTCTGAGTGTAAAGCACCGTGTATTAATCTGTTATTGTTATATATTCATGTCCGTCAGTCGTCTATAATATTTAATATAGGCCAGAGATAGAAACTGATAAAATCAGCCTCCCAGGGGATTCATCATCATTATCATCTGCCCTTCATTTTAATCCTCTGTCTGTGCAGTGGTGTTGTGTCACTTATATATACACTCTAACCCTTTTTATGTCACTTTAAGCACTTTACCTGTTATCACAATATAATTTAAGATGAGTAAATTTAACATGACATGACATGAGATCATATAAGATAAAATTGTTGACAGAATTGGACCAAGAGATGCTTTTGTTACAGCTACAGCTCCAACCAAGAACAGAACATAACACATTCACAGCCAATATACTACGATACATATGCTCGGTAAAGTATACTAGGAAAATATATGAAAGGAATATACAAATATACAAGAACTGGATAAATGAGTAACAATATACAGTTAGTAAACAGTATGATTTTTTTGACATTAAAACTAGGCCATTTTTTGTGAATTTTACTCCCCTTTAATGTAAAAACACCCCCAAAACATTAAATGTTAAATTCAGCTTAATTCATGATGTTATTTCCAGTTCAAATTCAAATGTTCTTTTACTCTTTGAATTCCACAATTCTTTTTAAATCAAACTATCTTTTCCAAATTGTTATTATAATTATTATTATTTTTAAATAATATATGGGTTATATAGTTGAAAAGGGGACCTGTGAGGTTTTAAAACACCTCCATGTTTGGGAGTGGTAAAGTTTGGGAGCCCCCCCCCGCCCCCGCTTTGGTTGACTCCCCGCAGTGAGGCTCCAGTCACGGGGTGAGGGAGGGGGTGAAGCTGCAGGACTCACCACGCCTCGCCACGGTAACTTCGTCAGCCATATTGACTGCTGTGTGTACCTCGTCTCCGGCCGCGGCGGTGGAGGTGGTGGCGGTTGTTAACCTGGAGAAAGAAGCCTGTGGATTCCACCGCACATCGCGTACGCTAAACACCGACTCACCGCAGAGGACGGAGTCGTGAAAGCGTTCTATTTTCCTTACATTCTCTGTGGATATTCAAGAAAAAGTGGTGGCGCCTCCAGCTGGACGAGGTGACAGTTGGACTCATCCTCAGCGCCGGGCATTAGAGGTGAGTTTGACCGCCTTTCTTCATCGCTGCCTGCTTTTCTTTAAGCCGTCTCTAACCGGGGAGGGATTTACTTCTCCATCCAAGCTGAGATAACGGCGCTTATCTCGTTTTTCACGTACGCACCCTTTCAAAAAAGGCGCTTATAAGTTAAAACAAATACACGGAGGCTTCTTCATCGCAGGCTGCGTTTGTACGCGGGTGAGTAACGAGGTGTCACCGGCGCGAGGTGCCGTTAGCGTGTTCCTTTCAGAAAACAACGTTACGCAACAGAAGAGGAGTAGTAATTGTGAGATGCTTGTCCTCGTTTTTGTGCGTAGAATGAAGTGGAGGCGCGTCGCGGAGCACATAACTGTTTTGGTTTGTGGTGAAAGTGAGTCGTTCACGGACAGTCGGTGCTTTTTCACGCCGCTCTTGTTGCTAGGCTCGCGGCGGAAACCATGCGTCCGCAACTTTTGTGCGAACGCGCCTTTTTTGGAGGGGGGGTCTTTTTTTTAATCTCTGCGTTGATAACGGCAGAAAACAGCAGTACCTGAATGTAAGATCCATTACATGTTTGTAACTCGACTCTCGTGCTTAGTGTGACTTTGGAATTTCAAATTACGCCATTTGTGCCCGCGTCTTACGCGTTTACACTCGTTTTTATGACGTGAATGACAGCACTGTGTCACAGTGTGAAATAACCTAACAGCATGAGGTATGAATGCCGTTGAAGGCTACTTAAGCCTCCCCCGCCCCACGTGAGCTCCCCCCCTCAACCCCCGTGCGTAAACATCGCAGTGACATTTGCGCGCCCTCACTCGATGCCATCTCTCCATCTGGCACAAACAGATGCTCCCTTCCGAAGTTAGGAATGTGTGATCGGACTCATTTACTGCAGGAGGAGCACGTTTATTGGTCATTATCCCCTGTCACTCAAAATGCTACTGTTGCTAGCTGCAGGCCCCGCCCCCTCCGGGGACCAAATTACAACTCATTTGAGAAAGAGGCTCAGCATCAGGACATGAGATACCTCTGACGGACGGTTTTAGATTTCTCTCAGCTGGGTTTTTTTTTATTGTAGCCTGACCTGTTGAATAATGTCATAGCTTGTGATCAGAGGACAATGATGTGTGTTGTCCTCAGCAGATGTCCATGTGTATGTCCAAGTGAGAATGTCCATCTTCTCTGGTTATTGAGTTTTACGACCTTCATCATTATGATTTTATAGTGTAATGCTGAACTCACGTTTGTAGTTGCTAAAAGTGGTGGTTAACACTGAAAACACTGGCTCTTTTTGGACAATGTTTGAATGAACGCGCAGGGCAGTATTTTCACAGCTAAATAATGTTGCTTAAGCTAAGGTGATAATGTCCACGTTGTTGTTGGGTACACTTTTGACAAATTGCAATAGAAACTGGTAGAACAGCCTCGTACGAGAGCTATTTTTGGACAACGCATTGTTTGAGTGATGGCAGAGCAGACTAGCAGGGCAGTGTTTGCCACAGCTAATTATTTAGTAAGAACTACTAATTTTTGCTTAAGCTAAGGTGATATAATGTTCAAACTTTCAACGTTGATATTGGGCTTGTAGTTAAGGTAAATGCTTAAATTTGATTTTTTTTTGGCTAGCTAGCACCCGTGCAGGAATATGTGGATATCAATGTTTGATTGACTGGTGTTGACTTGGTGACATCAACTTTTAGCAACGGGCCCACAATGCAGTTTGGCAACGTGTAATGCATTCACAATATGAGTAAATTAGCAACTTCTGCGTTTATATTTGTCCACCATTAACTTGGCCTTTACTGTGTTATTGTAAAATTGTAAATCAATCTATGATACAAAGAAACTGTATTAAACTCGATTGGTAATTGATTACTAAATTAATCGTCCACTAATTTGATAATCGATTAATTGAATTAAAACTAGTTTTCAGATTTTTTAGCTTCTTAAATGTGAATATCTTCTGGTTTCTTTGCTCCATATAACAATGAAATCATTAAAACTGAATAATTTTGGTTTGTGGACAAAACAAGTACATTCTCAAAGAATGTTATAGACGAAAATCAGTGGATCGGATATAGGACAGATAAAAATGTAAAAATTAAGAAAATCCTACATATCTCACGCTTCACGATGCACAAATTGTAAATATGTAAATAAAAAGTCAGCAAAAGCATTTTAGCTGAGTCATGTTTGGGTTGTTAATTTCGTCTTTTTCTGGGAGACAAAGTTGGAAGTTGGAGAATTATGTCTTTGAAATGAGTCGGCACAAATGTGTTGCTAACAGCATCACACGTGGTCTGAAATGACTGTATCGTAATAATATCGGTAGATACTCAAGTTTTTGATTTTGGTATCGGACTCAAAAGTGGTATGGTCCCATCCCTAATATGTGCAGCCCTAACCTGCAGTTGGTAGAACTTTGAATTCGTCTCTAGGAAATCAGGTATTCTTGAGGAGCCTCCAACAACATGTGGACAAACTCAGTGCAGAAACAAAGTCCAGCCAATTTTCACAAATAAACTCATAGATTAAATAAATTCTACTCATTAATCTGGACCAAATCTTTCACAGAGCAGCTGCGGATTTGTCTCAGTGTCATGTTTTCGTCTTTGACGCCTGATGCAGTCTCTCTCCGTCTTAGTTTCCGTTGTATTTGTGCTCTTAATATTTAGTGTTAGACATTTCCGTCAGTATCCCGTTGTTCTCTCAGGTGTTTTATTGTTAATTGTTTAAATACCTGGTCCAGTGAAACCTGAAACTAAGGACTGGATGAAAGAAAGAAAATACACACTCACACCAGGAATATTCCTTACAGCAGATTATTGTAAAAATGCATGCATGCATTATTAATTCTTACACTAGGACAAAGTGAACCCAGGAAGTTGTTGTGGGAATGAAAACCAGTCTTTCTTTTGTTCAGCGCTGCGGCAATAAATGGACTTTTAATCAACTACTAAATTAATCGGCAATAAAACGAAAACAATTAGTCTGAATTTAGCGTCTTATCTATGAAAATGTGACATGATTATGGGGTTTAGTTTTTCATATTCTTTTGTAATTTTATTCATTAAAAAACAAGATTTATTGTGAAATGAATTGACCAATTACTTTAAAAAGGACCATGTGCAGCAGATTGATCTGTTAGTCTCAGTATGTGTGTGTGTGGTCTGGTGTAAAACACTCAACATCAAGCCACTAAATCCTTTTTAAGTGGACCTGATTAAGTGTCCGCTCCCCGCAGAGACACCCACGAGGGACCATGTCACTCATTTCTATTCATTTGAAACAGATGGTTCTTCACCACCATCTGTTCATCGCTGTAAATATTGGTCACATGACCATTAATCACGCTGAGTAAACCGTCCTGTGGTTGTTGTTGGACTCGTCAAAAGATAAATAAAATGTAAAGAGAACACAGAAAGAGACGGCAACGCTAATTTCTGTGACCCTTTGTGTCTTCAGAAGAATTGTACATGGTAAAAACATGTAAAAAAATGATCCTCCAAGATTCTAAACCCATGGTTTTCAAACTGGTACGTGTACCACCAGTGGTACCCGAGTTTCCTCTGGTGGTACATGAAAGAAAATCAGAAATAATGTTCTACTGTATGAACCAGGGTATGTGAACTGTGTGGCGCTGAGGAATTTTGACCAGAGTGTGTAGATAATTAAACAAATATTAGACATGGGTCATTGAAAGTGCTTGAACTTTGTTTTTAGTGAGGAGTGAAGTTGATATTTAGGTAAATGTCTCCCTTGTTTGTTATGACGCCACCTACTTATGTGTAGACCACACAGAACAAACGTGGAGTCATAATTGCTTGCGTTGTTGTGGACACTGTCTCTGAAAATTCTTTAAAAGGTCCTTGAGTTTGAGGGAATTGGTCCTGGAAATTCTTCAAAAAGTCCTTGAATTTGAGGGAATTGGTCCTGGAAATTCTTCAAAAAGTCCTTGAATTTGAGGGAATTGGTCCTAGAAATAACTCCAAAAAATTCCTTGAATTTGAGGGAATTGGTCCTGGAAAAGGAATCAGAATGAAATGTGACCTTGTGAAGGCTTTAACACCTCTCGTAGATACTGTAGTGAGTGTTTGGGTTTATTTGTGGTTGAGGTTTGTGACAAATGAACTTTCACAGCATGACACTTCTCTGAATGTGTAACACTGACACAGAGCCTCACTGAGACTCACTGGACTGACTGATTGTGCAGAGTCACAGCGGTGGGTCGTGTAAAGTCGCAGGGTCCGTTTATGTTTGTGGTTTCACGGGTCACAACCTGGACTCCACATTTGTGCTGCTCAACAAATCACTCGCCGCCGCCGCCGCCGCTACTGCTGCTGCTGCTGTTGTTGTTGTTGTTGTACAACAGGAAGCCTTGTTGAAGCAGTTGGTACAGTTTCTGGCTGTAGAAACAGCTGTTGGAGTGTGTGTGTGTGTGTTTGTTCTTGTATTTGTGACCTCTTAAGGAACATTTTCTGCCATAAACACTGACCTTGTCAGGTCCTCATGGAGACCAAAGCCTGGTTCTAATGAGGCAGAACCTAATTTCTGATGATTTCTGGTTAAGTTTAGAGCTAATATTTGAATTGTTTTGATGGTTAAAGTTAGGGAAAACCCTTTGTTAAGGCTGTCCATATGACTGGAATTCTTAAGAGACTTTCTGGGCGATATGTCTAATAAATAATATGAGTTTATTTGTAATTTATATCCTGATATACGAGAAATATGTGGATCTAAAGCTGCACACAGGTTGTTTCTCTGGACTCTTTCGAGATAGTGACAATACACTGTAAATACACTGTAGAATAAAATATAATCTACTGTTTATGATCTGGATTAGATGATACGTGGTTTATTTCTTTCTTTGAAATAATTGTGTCCATTCCATGCATTTTCTAATTAATATATGGTATTTAATATTTAATATGAAAATGTAATAAATATGATTATTATCAACAAAAACCAGGAAATATCATCATACTGCAGACACCTTATCCATGTCTTTAAGGGGGGAGCGTACACATGAAAACAAATTCTGGAGAATCTGTTAACTGATGTTTTGGGATCCTTGATACCGTCATCGACGTCGTCTTCTTCCCCTTTGTGTTTGGAGATTGTTGATCTTTTATCACTCTATGATAATTCTTATGTTCTTATCTTAGCCGCCGCTTGGCTTCATTCATGTTCCCATCGATCTAGAAACGCTGAGCTGAAAATGGAAAACAAAGCCAGATATCATCCGTTGTGACCCCTGACGCGAAGCACCGATGTAGACAAAGATTATATCAGGCGTACGACTGGAAGAGGAATTTTATCTGTAACAAGTTTATCATAAAAAATAAAGCAGCAGGGATGAATTTATAGCCGAGCAGTGAAATGTGTAGCAGGTTTAAGTCCATGTGCATTATTTCAGTATTCACCGTCTTCACCTCTGTCTCCCGTCTGCAGGTATGTGGGTCAAGACGAGCTCTGAATCCTTATGTGACTGACCTTCACTTGACTTTTTCTTCCATTAATATTCTCCTCTGTTCCTCCCTCACTCTCTCTCTCTCTGTCTTCATCTGTCATCATAGAAGCGAGGAAACTCTGCACACTCTGCTTAGATTGTATGTATTTTAACCAAATGACCCACTTCTGACAAACTCCACCACACAGTTCTAGCACGACTCGGCTCTACTCGCTTTTCTTGCTTTTCCATCACCAGTGATAGAACCTGGTACCTGGTTTTTTTTTTTTTTTTTTTTAGTTCCTGCTCTGACGAGATTCCAAGTGAGCTGAGGCGAACAATGAACGAACTGCAGATCAAAATTAAAAAGACATAAAAAATCCCTGAAAACATTAACATTAATCTCCAGCTTTTAGCTAAGCAAATGTCTAAAATGAGGAGTCTGGTGTATTTAGCCACAGCACTGCAGAGAGATGGCGATCGTGAGTTTGAATCACGGCCACGTTCGGTGGTATTTCAGTTCAGTGACTGAACGATTCTGTGAACAATCGACTGATTCTAACGATTCAGTTATTGTCGCGTGTAAAGCAGCGTCACGGCTGTTTCACGTAGCCGTGCTATGATGACGTTGAGGAGGAACTATAGTAATGAAAAACTGTACCAAACCAAGTAAAGTCGAGCCGTGGTAAAAACTCACCATTGACTCTCCCCACTCCCTTCCCCTCTTCCTCACTTCCTCCGAAAACGGTTTTCTCTGCTTCTTTTTCAACGTCTCTAAAATAATGCTTTCGCTGCCTCGTTCTTACAGCCGGTAATTTGTGTTTCTGGTGAGACCTCCTAAATGTGAGGACTCCGGGTCGGCGGCCCTGGTCTTGCGTGGCTGGTTTTCCACGAACAGACATTTAAGCATCACAGTGGCTCCAATAGAAGCTGTTAAATAAAGCTGTTAAAAAATAAAATAATGTTTATAAAACATCAGTTGCTTCTCCTTTTCAGGAGAGAATGACCCATTCTGGTCTTTATGTTTTTCTTTCCAATGAATGGAACCGCACGGCCTTGTACACACATACAAATTCACAGAACACAGAAAGTGGAAACTATGACCCAGGTCCACCAGTTCTCTCTTCTTCTTCTTCTTCTAAGTAATCTTTCCTAAACTGCCACTCAGCGTGTCGTGTTGAGCACTGGTAAAGTTCCAGGAAACTCTTCTTCTTCTGCCGCTCTAACCTCACTCTAACCTCTCTCTAACCTCCGCCTGGTCTCTGGAGAATCTTCAGCCGTAGCCAGAGAAGCTCGGCTGCAGCTGTTAACACGAGCGAGTCTCTCTCTCTCTCCCACACTCTCTCTCTCTCTCTGAGGCTCAGTAACCGCTTCACTTGTCACCAGAGAGCAGGTGTTTAATTTGTTCCTCTGAGGTCAGGGAGGTTAGATGTCGCCAACGCAACTTTGAATCTGTATAAATGATCTGGTGCTTAATTGGTGTGGGAATCATGGACGCGCGATATTATCGGATCAACATCGGTATCGGGCGATATTGGCTTTTAAAATGTGTTCTCAGGTTTCTGCAAACACGCCACAATCCTCCGATAATGACTATAAAACAGTAGCCTGAATACGCTGCTGTCCAACATCATTAATCCCTGTGTCGTGTCTCTCTTGTTTATGTTGTTTGTTTATTGTTTATTGACGTTGTTGCATGTGTTGTTGTTGTCTCTCCGCAGGCGCCGGTGCCCCGGGAGTGAAGAAGCAGGAAATACGGACGACGACTACTAGTTTCTCAGGAACGAGGGAAGGGCGGAGAGAGGAGAAAGATGCCCAAACCGGTCAGTAGCTGCTTTTCTAAAAAATCCCACAAGGCTTTTTTTTCCTCCCTCTTGTCTGCTGCATTCCACAGTTGGTGCCGCACTCATTATTACACGTTTTGTGTTTGCTGTTTGCTGAGAGAGGGTTGCCATGCCGCGTCGCTGCAGCACATGTGGCTTCGGGGAGTTTGCAGCCACAGCTGAGTTAGTGCAGCATCTACATCTACGCTGTGGCCTGAGCTCTTTATACACTGATGTACATTTCTTGGCTGATATTCCTGTTCTGCTATAAGTCTATGTCAGCTCTTGCACCGGCTTACGCTGCAGCAGGCGTGGAAAAAAAACTAATTTAAATGCACTTTTCTAAGCAGAAGGGGGCAGGAATAGATTTCAGGAGCCAAAGAAGCCTCTGCAGCAAAAGGAAATTCACATGTGTGCTTCAATATTTGACTAAATATGAACAAAATTCAACATTTTCATGTGTGAAATGTCAGAGCAAGTGTTTTAGCTGGTGTAACTACAGTCTGCAGAAAGGTATTTAATGAAGATAAAAACTCAGTACGAGTTTTGACTGAAACAGACAGTTGTGGATTTTCGATGCGAGGTTGTATGAAGTACTTACACAAAGTGTGTTGTTGCGTTCAGGTGACTGCACTCTGAGAGCCATCTGTGCAGCAGAGCAGTCAACGGTAGACACAAGCTCAGTCATAACCCAATAAAAAATATTTAAAAATTCAGCCACTTAAAATAAAAGGGTTCAGCTCATACGCTACATCAGCTTAAGTGCATACTACTTTAAGAATATGTTCACCACTTTATTCTGCTATTAGACAACCTTTTCTGACAGGAAACTGAATTTTATTTCACGTTGTAAATGTCTTGCCCGCCCCCCGCGCCAGGGTCCATTGACAAAACCAGCGATTTTAGCTCACAGGACACAGGAGTTATTGATCCACTGCTACCACCGTCAATAAGTCTAATTCTATTATGTTGTCACTTGTGGTGTTTAAAAGTCGTCATTCACATTTAACAGAGTAACACAAACGTGTGTCTGAGGCAGCAGTAGATCAGCACCTCCCGTGTCCTGTGAGCTCTAACAGACGTTTTTGTCAATGGACCCTGGTGCAGAGGGAGGGAGTGGATTATAAAGTGACACAACCATGTTGGCAATACACGTACTATAAGGAGATTGAGGCTACAAGTTTGCACGTTTTCGTGTTTGCACATGTGCTGGTTCTTGTGAAGATTAAGAGGAAAGTTGTTTTTCTCACTTCAAAAGCGAAAGTCTTGAGATATTTCAGAAAATTCAGAGTCCAAAGAATATCACCTACATAAAGATAACATTGGCTAGCATTTGTTTAGCTACTTAAACTATAAAACCTTTTTGTATAGCTACGTTTACCATAAGAGACTTGTTGTTTGGCTATGCTAACCACACCAAACCTGTAGTGCAGCTATGCTAGCCATAAAAAAAGGGGTTGTGTAGCTACTCTAACATGCTAACCATAAAAACTTGTTGAGTAGCTACTCTAACATGCTAACCATAGATACTTGTGTAGCTACTCTAACATGCTAACCATAAAAACCTGTTGAGTAGTGACTCTAACATGCTAACCATAGATACTTGCGTAGCTACTCTAACATACTAACCATAGATACTTGTGTAGCTACTCTAACGTGCTAACCATAGATACTTGTGTAGCTACTCTAACATGCTAACTGTAAGTACTTGTGTAGCTACTCTAACATGCTAACCATAGATACTTGTGTAGCTACTCTAACATGCTAACTGTAAAAGGTTAAAAATTGCGGCCAGAGTACCTCATACAACAAGCACATAGACCAAAAATACCTTAAATAATTGACCTTCACCTAGAGCCTCACTGTATACAGTAAAACCCCAGAGGTTAAAGTCTTTGGCTTAAAACAGACGCAGATTCAGGATGAGTTTCAGGCACTGATAAGAAAGAAAGTTGGAAATAGAAAATAAAAATAAGCCATTGTTCTTTATTTCTATCATGCAACCACTCCTACCTGCCCTGTGTGTACTTGTGTGTGACCTCTTTAGGACATTTTCTGTCATAAACACTGACCTCGTCTGGACCAGTAGTCCTCATGGAGACCAAAACCTGGTCCTAATGAGGCAGAGCCTCATTCCTGAGGAGTTGGCTAAGTGTAGGACATAGATTTGAATGATGGTTAAGTTGAGGTAAGGGATAAGCCTTTGTTTAGATTGTCCAAATGAATGGATGTCGATGCAGAGTCCTGAGACGAATAGCTGCACAGACCAGTGTGTGTTTGTTTTAGAGCCAGCCTGGAGTCTGTCGTCAGTAGTAATCTGTTACAGGAGTGCGCAGGAGTTTTTGGAAACGCACACACGCAGAAACGCAACAGTCGGTCACTTTGTGGAACTGTCCTGTCCATTGAAAGGAGCAAACACAAAGGGATCTTTGTGTCTTTCTCTGCTCTATTTTTGGCCTGAAAGACAGTGGGGGCTTTCACATCACTCTGACACAAACACGATTGCTCTGCAGCTGAAATAACAGGATTATAGCGTCATGATTGTGGAGCTGATTGTTCCATTTATTTTATTATACCTTTATTAAATTGTAAGTATTTGATTATTCGTTTGATTATGAAAAATCGATCAGTTACTGTGACTATTCATAACACGAATGAGGAGGAGATATATCGTCCTCTTTCCTTGTGCAATACAATAATTTATACACCGGGTCAAATATCGATATTTTAATTAATAAATAGAGAAATCTTATTGGTATCGCAAACCATTTATCATGTTTTGTGTCGTTTTTGATTCCCACCCCTAATTCATAATATATTGAAAATATGCACAAAAAAAAGTTCTTGTATTTATAAAAACAAATCTTTCTACAGCAGGAGGAATCAAGTGACTTCATGTGTGTTTGCAGAAGTGATGAAATTTACCAGGGCCTTTGAATGCATCTCATTAGCTGCTCCTGTTGAAATTAATTTGATAGAAATGCAATATGCTATTGTTTCAATGGTGACAAAACAGGTGTTTTACTTTTTAATTTTAACTCTTTTACCTCTAATATGATGTATAAAAACATGTGCTAGCAGAATTAAATTCAAATAAATTTATTTTGCTCCGGAAGAGTTGTTCAAATTTAACATTCAGACTTCACAGTTAGAAACATTTGCATCAAAATCTTCTTCAACCTATTTCCTTTTTTTAAATAAAGACATTTTATTTTTCCTTTTAGTTAACAGAAACAGTTCTACATGAACAAAATATAGAGCCAAAACTAAAGTTCCCAATCCCTTGGAAAGTTTCAGGAAATTTACCGGGAATTTTCCACCCCTTTGCAACCCTAATCTTTATTTTATAATCTTATTTTATATAATATCTGTTTCAGATGTTAAAGCTTCATTATGTGGTTTTTGTTGCTTGTGTTTTCAGTCAACCTGTAGCCGCCTCGCTAATAACAAACCGCTTCCTGTGTGCACCACAGGAATGCAGTGATGAGCACACTCGCGTGGCATTGACCGCGGCTTAATCAGCGCTGTGTGAACTCACTCGACAGTGGCTCGAACGCAACAGACACTTGTTTATATTTTTAAAAAAAGTGGTGCAGTTCTAAGGAAATCCAGGCCCGCGTGCTCACCTTTACCACAGTTAAATGCCCACAGTCGTCTGTCAGAGGTGAGTGAGCACCAGGAAGCTTATGTTTGCAGGGTGTTTACAGTGCTGCTCTTATCTGCAGCCGACCGGCGACTGCACTGAGCCGCTGCTCCATCAATCTCAGTAATGGGGAATTAGGCCGGGCCCAATTACTGGAAAGAGACGAGGGATGTGTGATGGAAACAAAGGAGTGAGAGGATGAGAGGATGAAGAGAGAGAGTGTGTTAGAGCTAGAGATGGAAACATGAAGGGGGGGAAATATGAAAGAGCTCATCATGATGAAAGATGAAATGACAGAGAGGAGCCGAGGAGAAGAGAGAGTACGGTTTTTAAGCACTTGTCTGGTCAATACTAGTGAAATATTCTTTAACTAGGGCTGCAACTCATGATCGTTTACATACTCGATTTATCAATTCTGTCTTTGGTCCATTAAATGTCAGATGTGTTCTTCTTCCACCTGGTGGAGCCCATGATTAATTTGTCCAGTCTCATTAAACCTAGAGAAATATGATAAGCAATTAATGGCACAAAGGATCTGTGATATTTTGTATCCAGAAAAGAAAGAAACGGAATAGAATATTCACCACCGGGTTGACCATTGAACTACAACTGCAACTAACTAATGATTTTTCATAATTGATTAATCTTTGTTAATAAGTTGTTTGGTCCATCGAATGTCAGAAAACGTGGAAAAAGTTAAAACAGTAAACAATGTTGGGTTTTGATTTGTTATATGGAACAAAGAAACTAGAAAATATCCTACATCCATACCAGTCTGTCTTTGTCTCAAAATGTGTTTTTATTATTTAAAAATAAACACTCAAACCTCTTAATGGCTGGGCCCAAATCAAGACCAGTACTGGTACCGATGCTGGTACCTTGCAGTGGATATGGTAGCCGATTTGTAGTTTTTCCAAAATCTGTCTCAATTAAACATTTGGTACAAAACTTTAGCCATCATTACACCGTCCTGGTCTCTGATTGGCTGAATTTGACTGATCAACTTTGACCTCAAGAGTTCACACTTAACAACTGACAATAGAGCACAGCTATGAGTTTGGTAAATCACAAATGACTGGCAAAGTCATTCATATTGTCTGAGCCCGATGTTAGTGGTAAACCAGCCGTTAAGCAAGAGCAAATGAGAACAAAGCATTTGTGATTTTAGCTAACATCTCTGTTGGGCTGGAGGTAAGAGACGAAAAATACGAGAAAAATAGAAAGGAAAAGCTCAGATTATTGAAAAAACCCATAGGGAAGAAAACTGAGAATGAAGGGAGAGTGAGTGACGGCCACTTTGTTCACATACGGCCCAGAAAAACGACACCCAGGTCGCCCCAGAGGGGAAAATCCCACTCCGGTTACAGTCGGCTATACTTTAACATTAAGCCTCGCAGCAGCGGGACAATAACCACATCAGGACCTTTCACTGCTTCATATGAGCGTCCTCTGTTGTTCTGTTCTCACAATGACCATGCTAAAATGTCACTGTGGATTAAGCGCTAATGCTAAGTGGCTCCCGCAGGCACGTTTGACGGCACAAAAGAAAGGTTGACTCCATTAGCATGTTAGCTAATTAACATGAATATAAAAGAGTGGAGTGTTGAAGTTAAAAAACAAAGATAAAAATGTATAAAAGAATGAGTGAGTTCAGGAGTAAGTGAGTGAGTAACAGGAACTCTACACTCGCAGGACAGGCGATAAGCTAGCTTAGCCTGAGGCGTGTCATTAAAAAGCGAATTTGGTCTGGAGTTCAGAAACCTGCCCTGAGGCTGAGTTTTAATGGTGCTTATCTGTGTGGACTGTGGACATACAGCCCCCCAAAACACAGCACAGGTGTACCCTGGTGTTTATTTTCACGGCTTTCCTGTTGTACAGGGTTTGTTAGTTAGGTGTTAGCAGCTAACCTGAGGAACTGGGCTAACCTGAGGAGGCTAGACAAAGAGTGAGGTGATGTTAGCTAAATAAAAGTAAAGAAATAAAAGAGAAAATGCCATGAAACAGTTGTTCCTTTGCCTCATATTTCACTTGCATTATTAATAATATAATAATTATAAACTAAACTACAAGTTATTTGAGGAAAAAGCCTTTTTTTTAGCCCTTGCTTGTTTGTTTTAGGGCTGGATATCGCCAGATTTAATTCGGTTTCCAATTCAAATATCAATGCACTAGAGTAAGGCTGCAATGAATCAATTAGTCATTGATTACTTATTACGGTTTTTCTTAAATATAACAAAGAAATCAGAAAAACTGAATAGTTTTGGTTTGTGGACAAAACAAAACATTTGATTACATTATTATTTTGAGGTTTGGGAAACAGCCATTAGCCTTTTTCCAACAAGTTCCTGTTTAGTTGAGAAAATAATCAAAAGATTAATCCATTATGGAATTGGATTTGCTTGATGAATTGCGTAGTAGTTTGGTCTGTAAAATGTCAGAATATGTTGATCAGTCTTTCCCAAACCTCTAGAAAATGTTGTTCTCAAATACCTGGTTTTGTCCACAAACCAAAATGATTCAGTTGAATGATTTCTGTGTTTTACGGAACAAAGAAACCAGAAAATATTCACATTTAAGAAGCTGGAAAATCTGATTATTTGATTGATTATTAAAAAAGACAAACAAACAAACCCTGAACTGATTATAGTTAACGTCTCTGACTCATCATCATCATCATCATGATGTGTGATTTTATATTTTTGCTTTGCCTGCAGTTATTTTTAACACATTCCAGTAAAGCAGTGACTGGGGTTTAGTTGAGGTTAGAGGAGATGGAGGGAGGGTGAGCTTCACACCCTTCCTCTAATTAGTTTTAGTGAGTTGGATAATTCCCATTATGTGAATTAAAATGGCCCCCTGAAATATTTAAAGCCTCCTCCACCACCGACTTGCTGAACACCCCCTTCCTCCTCCTCCTCCTCTCCTCCTCCTCCTGCAGCAGCCCCCGGCCCCCGGGGACACCATCACCACCAGAGAGGGCAACATGTGCAAAACGCAGCACATAAATCAATAATGCACGACGTCCCGCCACCACTCGCACCGCGGATGAACAGGCCTGATGTGTGTTGTTATTATTATTCACACTCACACACTCACACACACACACACTCACACAGGACGGATGTGTGCACATCAAACAAACAAAATTCCGTGTTAGGAAACATGTTTAATCACAGGTGTGTGCTGGTGTTTACACACACTCTCGACGCTGATGAGTGAAACATACAAACGTATTGGAAATCAATTTGTCTTCATCAAGGATTCTGCAGCAGCAGTGGTCGTCCACCTCAGGGTGTGTGTCTGTGTGTGTTTAATGTTTGCATTGTCTCCTCTTCTCTTTTTTTCCTTCCAGGTTCTCTTTGTTTCTGCCTTTGTTCAGTTTAATTCCATCCCATCATTCATCTCCCCTGTTCCATATCAGGGAAACTGTCTATAATGTTCAGAAAAAAGTGGTTATTAATATTTAGGGATATCACAATCTTTCCATTATTTTCTCGATTAATTGGTTAATAGTCTTTCCCAATCCTCAAAAACATAATGTTCTGTTATACGGAGCAAAGAAATCAGAAAATATTCACATTTAAGAAGCTGAATAATCTGAAAACGTGATTAATCCAGCCCTAATGTTTATATATGTATATGTATACATGCACGTCCTAGCTATTAGGGGTGTGAATCACGCGGTAACCTCTTATGCGTGATACGATACGATATGCGATACATGGTCCACGATACTAATGATATCGCGATACGACGATTCTGTGATGATCAGAAAACATACATACATACATACTGATGTAAATGACAAAATGAATAGGAATTTAACTTCCTGTGTCTCTTCGTTATTTATAACATGTAGTGACAACTAAATAGTAGACTACTGTTTATAAGTAGTCACACACACACACACACAGCCCACCTGTTGACTCAGACATATTATTTAAAGCCGTTTGAAGTTAAGCTGGTTAGCAGAGGCTTTAAAGGCAAACAAGGTCCACGTTGTCTTCTTCACGTCTCTTCATCCTCTTTCATCCACTCATCTTCTTAACATGTCCCGTCTGACACTCGTCTCTCTCCTCATCTCCACTCATTTTAAGCTGTGTTTCCATCATGGTACAGTAAGGTTTGGTAAAGTCATTGTGCAATCATTGAGGTCAAGGAGGCAGCAGCTCATTCAGCCTAGGGTTGCAGTCACGATTCTCCAAATCCTCGAGGGTTAGGGAACCCTAAACAATTTTTTGACTTGTCCAGTTTAGTTCCTTGGTTTTAGGTCATGTTGACTTCCCATTTTCGATTGTCTACATCTTATACTTGAATCCACATTTGCTTTCAAAGGTCGAGATTGTGACGTCGTTTTGATCGATATTCGATCTACAATCGAGAAATTGTGCAAACTGTGAATCTCTGGCCCTGTTTGGTCTAGGGATTATTATTATTTTTGATTGCGTTCATAAAAGCTTATCTTTTAACCCCTGATTTCCGGTGCATCGATTACCGAAAGTGATTGAATTTACCAGGGTCCTTGAATGCGTCTCGTTACCTGTTCCTGTTAACGACATAATGTGAACCCTGCATTACTTTCACTAGCTCTGATGCGCTGGAGTTTACAATGTTCGAATATTTGATGAAAAATACCATTGAATTTTAAATTTAGCATTTTTGCTAGAAATGCCCATCTGTAGTCCATCATGACCTCATCACCTCAGGTCAGGGTTCATCCTCTGACCTCATCACCGCAGGTCAGGGTTCATCCTCTGACCTCATCACCTCAGGTCAGGGTCCATCCTCTGACCTTGTCACACTGACAAGTGAAGTGTTTAAATCCTTCTTCAGGCCCGCGGCCCGACGGGGCTTTTTAGGAAATTACATTTAAAATCAGCCCTCAAGGGCGTTGCTATGGAAACCTTATCAGCCAGAGAACAGAGACGTAACACGCACACACTCACTCACTCACGGTAAACCATGACAGACACGTGTGAAACTGCCGTGTTTGTACAGCTACTCTTTCATTCATTCACACAGTCTCAACAAAACCGTTATCCCTAACCTTTACCATAACCAATTAATCCCTAACTCAAACCTTAACCTAATCTTAGTCCTAAACTTTAACCAGTTCCACAGAAATCAGTTGTTTATGATAAAAAAGTGTCCTAAAGAGGCAACAAATACAAGTATAAATACAACATTCATAGGACATAATGCATTCCTGCACCTATCCCCTTAAACTTAACCATCACCAGTAAGTGCCTAATCTTAACCTTTAAACTTACCTTAACCCTAAAACCAGGTCTTAACCCTCAGAAGGTCCGTTTAAGGGGTGACGGAATTTGAGGAGCAGCCAGAAAATGTCCTTAATTTGCCAAATTGTCCCCACAACATATGGTGTATACTTTTTTTGGTCCTCACAAAGATGCACATACAAGAACTCGCACACATTCACACACACACACACACACCATATGGTTGCGTTCTCACACTTAACCCCACATGGACTAGACAAGGCAAGCTGTATGTCTTTTTAATCTGGTGGTGAACACACACACACACACACACACACACTGCTCATGCAGCAGTTCATTCTTAATGCAGTTTACAGGGTTTTTTACTGTCCCATTATTCCCACCTCTCTCCCTCTTTCTCTCTCTCTCTTGTTCACTCTCCAAGTGTTTCTCTCTCCCTCTCTCTCTCTCTATCTCTCTTTCCCTCTCTCCCTCTCTCTCTCGTTCACTCTCCAAGTGTTTCTCTCTCTCTCACTGTCTCTCAGGGTCACCTGAGGACAGCGAGTTTGTTTCACTGCAGCACAGACCAGCACCGCACCACACACACACACACGCACACGCGCACGCACACTGGTGTTGGTTTCTCTGTAACAAAATGCAGACACACACGAAGAGAGGCTGAAATTAAAGGGTAACTCACAATAACGATATGTTTCAATAATCCATATATCAGAAGATAATCCTGTAACAACACAAATAAAGAAAATGTCCCTAAAAAGATAAAAGTGCAGGACGTGTTTTCTTTATTACAATTGTATACAGTATTTTACTCTTTTATTGTTTTTTTTAGGTCTTTTAGATGTTGTGTTTCTACATGTTTATGTATCTCTGAAATACAGCACTTTGGTTCAGCTGTTGTTTGTTTTTAAAGTGCTTTATAAATAAAGTTGGAGTGGATTGGATTGGATTAGCGCCACCAGTTAGTCAGAGGAAAATGCTGCTGGTGGAAATTCTGTGCTGTAAATGCTGTAAACTCATGTTTTAATTCCTTTTTATTGTTGGTAAATGACATTCAAATCAAGTTTCACTTCAACATTACACAGGTTTTTACCTGAATTTAGTGAATCCAGTGTGTTTTGAACGAGGTGAACAGATATTTATACATTTGTGCACATGTTTATCTATTTTCATACATTTATTTGTTAATTTCTTAACAGCATCTGCATCATTTCTATATAAGATGCAAACAGGAGAGACAGACATACGTGTATTTTAAATAAATACTTATTTATTTATTTTACCAATTTTGTACATTATTTACTATTATAAAGGTGTTTATTTTACCAATTTTAACAAGATGGTTTTTTTTACGTCTAAATGTCACAAACGACCACAAACAACTCCCAGAATTCCTTTCTGCTGCAGCTCCGCCTCTCCCCCTGCTCCACTGCAGCTTTTCCAGTGGCAGTGATATATTTTCATTTATGTAGTTCTGCATGAATAATTCAAACGTATGCGTATGTTTGGAGTTGTTGGGGTGCGTTTACTACTCGAGTCAAAGTGCATAAAAAAAAAGTAGAATAATGGATTTAAAGGGGCTGATTGTAGAACTACTTTACTAGGTATTTTCTTTTCTTTAACGATTCCTTCATTTCTTACATTGTTTTCTTTGTTTCAAGCCTAATTCATCCACTCATTCATTCATGAATGTTGATTTTTCTGTGTGTCTGCAGATCAATGTGCGCGTCACCACCATGGACGCTGAGCTGGAGTTTGCCATCCAGCCCAACACCACAGGCAAACAGCTGTTTGACCAGGTAACAATTACACTCTGATGCTATGAAGTGTATAAATGTGAACATGTGAACATAATTCAGTAAATATTAGAGAAGTGTCCAGTATGTGACCTTCAAGAGGGTTTTCATTGACAGAAAGTGAAAATACGACCCTTTTAAGTCAGTTTGAGACAAGGGTCTTGCTTTATGGATTCTACGGCAGCCTGAAAGGACAAACCAGTTACAGTTTGTGTATTTTGCAAATGAAGGTTACATCCTTTCTGGTATGTGAAGGCCACTGTAGTTTCATTAGACACATTAGATGTGGATAATTCTTACACACTGACCTTTAACTGCCATTGGTTGCATTATTAATAAAGACTAAATTTAATCATGAAATTTACGAGGTTTCTTGAATGCATTTTTTCAGGAATTCAGAATATTTTTGTGTGAATAAGGTTTTTGTGTGTGTGTGTGTGTTCTTGTATTTGTAACCTTTTTAGGACCATTTTCTGTCATAAACACTGACCTTGTCAGGACCTGTAGTCCTCACGGAGACCAAAACCTGGTCCTAATGAGGCAGAACCTGTTTGAGGCAGAACCAGAAATTTAGGGCCAAGGTTTGAATTGTGGTTAGGTTGAATGGAAGTGAATGCAGAGTCCCAAGAAGAGCAGCTGTGCAAACCTGCGTGTGTGTACCAGTGGGTGCTTGGCTGGGTCTGGTTCTGGGTTGGTACTGGTTCTGCACAGAGATGACATACAAAGAACTCTTTGTCTAACTGTGTGTGTGTGTGTGTGTGCAGAGTGTAAAGTAAAGGGCAGCTTTCAGAGTAGTTTCATGTCATGTCTGTTTTCTCTCTTTTATACCTGTAGATCAAATCACACGTGTGTCATATGAGGCTCTGTATGTTCCTCTAGCTCTGTGTAAATCTCACTTCTTTTCTTCTTTCTTTTTTTAGCCATAAGAGGACCAAAACAAGTGTTCAATTAAATACCACCACCATTTATTACACTTTTCAAAAACTTAACAATTAAGTGTGGTTGTAAGAGGTTTAATGACACATGCTGTGTCAGCAGGGACACCAAGAAAAGCATTCACTCTCCCACACCAAAGTCCATAGAGAAAAACAGCATTTCTATCTCACAGGGACTCAGGAGCTGCTGCTGTAAATTCAGACGAGAGATTTCAAACTAACACATGTGAGAGGCAGCAGTGGATCAACAACTCCTGTGTGCTGCGATGTAAAATAGCTGGTTTTCTCTATGGGCTTTGGTGTAGGAGAGTGAGTGGTTTACAAAGTGACACAAATCTCAGTCTCATGAATGTAAAAGTGAGATAAAGTGGTGGACATCCATCAGAGAGTGTCCCTTTAATGTGTCACGCGAGTCTGCGTGTAAGTCATACAAGTCATACTATGTGTAAGTCATACAAAACCCTGATCTGTCACTTTAAACACGTGATTTTATTCACTTTGATTGCATCAGGTGGATTTTAGATGTATTAGAAAGTCGTATTAATAGCTCTGATGCACACACACACATGCACGCGTGCACATACACAGCTGACTCACCAGATCTGAATGTTTCGGCTTGCTGTGTCCGCGTGCGTCGTCATAGCAACCGGCTGTCACACGTCCAATGATGGGTTCACACACGCTCCTGCTGCTCCTGCTGCTGCCATAATAGTAGCATAAGTGAATCAGCGGGTGGTTGTTTTACGGTCGCACAGTTTATATTTATATGTTTTCACAATCTCAGTTTTATATAGAATTACATATTTATACATATGTTTAGAGTCTCATGTGAGTGCAAACATGATTTAATCAATCTGTTTCATACCACATTGGGCTGCAACTAATCATTATTTCGTCATTAATCGTTATTTTCTCGATTCATCCATTAGTTGTTTGGATAATAAAGCGTCCGCCATCCTGAAGTGTCTTGTTTTGACCACAAACAAAAATGATTCAGTTTTTAATGATTTCTTTGTTATATTGAGCAAAAAATATTAAGAAAGAAATAAAAGAAAGAAAAGTAATGATAATAATTTGGTATTTTTTACACCGGTTGATGGGTTTGGTTACACTTTAAATAATAATTTTACATAAACGGTGATAATATAATTTTTTTTTTTTAGTATAACTCAAGTTTTTTCTTTAAAAATAAGTCTAGAGGGCCAAATTAAACCTTTGAATGGGCCCCACTTTGGGCAGCCCTTGTGTATAGGTGGAGATAAATGAAGCTAATAATCATTAGCTTCATTCCTTCATCTCGTCAGACTCTCAGACTGTGAACCTCAGGAGACAGACGGTGAAAAGTGAGCGGTCAAACAGGTGTCGAGGTAACGACACACACGTCAGTGGACACGGTGAGGTCTCATGTGTCCATCAGGAGCTAAAAATAAATAAAATAGATACAGTAACGCGTGATCTGTGACGTGTACATGAATTATCATGGGTGTCAAATCTTTTAAATATATGTTTTATTACATATTTCCTGTTTCCTGTGCGTAAATCACTGCAAGCTGTTAGCTCCACTTAAGCTAACAACTTTAGCTAACATCTGAGTCAGCAAATGTGTTCTTTCTGGGAAAATAAGAAAATAAAATCATTTTTGGTTTTGACCGCCTATTACACCGCTATGTTTTTTTGTATATGTGTGTGTGTGTGTGTCCTTGTATGTGTTGCCTCTTTTCTGTCAGGACCAGTAATCATCATGGAGACCAAAACCTGGTCCTAATGAGGCAGAACCTTATTTCTGAGGGGACTAAGATTTGAATTGTGGTTATGGTTAAAGGTAAGGGATTTAAGGTTTAAGGGTTAGGGTTAGGCTGTCCAGTTTAAGTTTAAGGGGCTCGGCATTATGTCTATGAAGTTTTATGTGTGTGTTCCAGGTATTCCTCATGTTGTGGGGACCTAAATCTGTTCACACAGTCACATTATGGGGACAAAAATCAAATCCCAAATTATTGCATTTTGAGGTGAAGTTAGGTTAAGGTTAAAGTTAGGCCAGCGTGTATGTGTGTGTGTGTGTTTGTCAGTATATTCTAATAAGGAACTCTTTATCTTAAAACTGCAATTGTGGTCCTGGCGACATTAGTTTATCAAGACTTTGTTGGGTTTTAGATTTAGAATTATAAGAATAAGTCAGGCTTAGATTAAGGGTTAGACATTTATTTATTTGTGATGGTTGAAGTTTGGATAAAGGACTGTGAGTGAGTTTATCTTCCATAAAAGATTCCTGTTCAGTGCTGCAATCAGCTTTATTCTTTCGCGCTTTCGCTCTCTCCTCCTCCTCCTCCTCCTCCTCCTCTCATTATTCTCTGTGCTGTCGTTCCCAAACACATTCATCCTGGTTCTGAAGCGTCACTTCTTAAATCTGCTCTCAGCATCCGCATAGCTGTTCTCTGCAGAGCGCATTCCCTGCCCCAGGTCCTACACACTGTGTGTGTGTGTGTGTGTGTGTGTGTGTGTGTGTGTGTGTGTGTGTTTATTACATGTATTGATTGTTGCTGCATTGATTACATAAATAATTATTCCCTCAGGGACTCTCTCTCTGTCTTCTTGACATATGTTTTATTCACATTATTTGTTTTGTATAGTCACATAAATGCAATGATTTATGAAAGACGTAAATATTCAGTCCTGTAAGATCTAATACATGGGCGACATGGTTTATATTATCTAAAATAACAATGTCATTTATGTATATCCCTGTCATGATAAATCTATTTTGATTCAAATCTCCCTCTTTTATATGTTTTTGCAATGCTTTTTTTGCTTCTGTAATTTTCTGTAATTTCCCCTGCTGTGGGATTAATATAGTCTAATCTAATCTATAATGGGGGGGTCGACCAATATCAGTTTTTCAGGGTCGATATCGATGTTATAAACAATATTATGGCACACATGCATTTAGAGTAATCGTTAAAATTACACGTCTAAAATCTCTAATATCAGGCCGTTAATTGGTCTACCTCCTATAATCTAATCTAATCTAATTATGAAAAAGTTTATAATCTGGAACGTTCTTATCAGATTTATCTTCTTCCTGCTCCTTTTCATTCTTGTTTAGGATTATTTTTTTTTTATTATTATTTTTTATTAATATATATATGTGTTTGTTTTTTTCTCTTTCAATCCAATCCAGTTTTATTTATAATTATTATTTATGTTTATACCAAAGTGCAGGACATACTATAATAATACAAATCAACAATAAGGGGGCTAATGAGGGCGACAGGTCACCACATAAAAGCCAGTAAAAAGACGTTTAAAAAAACCCACAACAATACAAAAGAAAAATGAGATAAAACACACGTAGGAAACGGAAACGACTCAACTCTGGGTTAAAAGTGTGTTGGGGGAGGGGCGGTGGCCTGAAGTGGAGTGGGAGCTCATTCCTTCTTCAAGAATGAAATAAATAAACACATGAATAATCTGCTGTGTGTGTGTGTGTGTTTTCAGGTGGTGAAGACGGTGGGATTAAGGGAGGTGTGGTTCTTCGGGCTGCAGTACACGGACAGCAAAGGCTACGTCACGTGGCTCAAGCTCAACAAGAAGGTGAGAGACTCTGAAGACGACACGATCTTCATAAATCACGTCAGAATAATGTATTATTAATCCCTGTGGAAACTGGGTGCTATTAAATTTGCTTCTTCAGAATTAACACAACAAAAAACCCAGATTAAATGAAAAATTTGATGCAGGATATGAATATGACAAGAATAAGAGTTCTATGAGAGTAACTGTTTTTTTTATATAAGTAACACATTATATATTGCACATTTTTTTAATCCTTTCTTAAAGTAAGATCTTTGTAAACTGCTGTTTTTAATCCCACTCTAATATTCTATCTGCAGACAGCTTTATAATCCACACTTTCAAAATAAACTGTGAATGCACTGTACTGTATAAAGTGTAGACTGTTGCCCCCTGGTGGCCCTTACGTATACCGCAGGAGGTAGACCATACGAAGTTAATTTCATGTTATTGTGATTTAATATGAACTTTATGTGTATGTTCTGTGAGTCTGGTGTCATCGTATTTGTGGACCTCTCACATTAAAACATGGGGGAACATAAATGATGAGACTCTTCATCATGTTAAAGTGCAAACATTGGACATTTATATATCGATTGTTGGCGTCACAGGATTTAAAGGTGGCAGGTTTACAGTAATAATCTGAATAAACTTAATTATTATAGCACTTTGTACACAGTCCTTTGCAAGATAATTAAAATAAAGTGCTCAACCAGACGTAAAAACAAAGGCTATTAAAACATCTCGATTATAAAGACCTGGCCAGAGAAAAAAAAATGAATGAATATGAATTTAAAAACGTTAAAAGTGATAAAAACACACACATGTAAATGAACTAAAGTTGAGTAAAACCTTGTTTGTCCAGGTGACGCAGCAGGACGTGAAGAAGGAGAATCCACTGCAGTTCAAGTTCAGAGCAAAGTTCTTCCCGGAGGACGTGTCTGAGGAACTCATCCAGGAGATCACGCAGAAGCTCTTCTTCCTGCAGGTGACTGCTCCAACAGCACACTCTAGTGGTCAGAGCGTGACGCTGACGCCTCCCCATGCCCCTACTGTCATGTTTATATATGTTGATGTTGTGTTTCGTCTCCTCCTCCTCCTCCTGCTCAGGTGAAGGAGGCCATACTGAACGATGACAACTACTGTCCTCCAGAGACGGCCGTGCTGCTGGCGTCCTACGCTGTCCAGGCCAAATACGGAGATTACAACAAAGATATTCACAAGCCAGGTTACCTGGGCTCTGACCGGCTACTGCCACAGAGGTACAGCGTGCGTTCATATATATGTATATATGTATATATATATGTGTATATATATATATATATATATATATATATATATATATATAGTATATATATATATATATATATATGTATATGTATATATATATATATATATATATATATGTATATATATATATATATATATATATATATATATATATATATATGTATATATGTATATATATATATATATGTATATATATATATATATATATATATATATATATATATATGTGTGTGTGTGTGTACATATATATATATATATATATATATATAAATATATATATATATATATATATATATATATATACAGACGTGTGTGTGTACATATATATATATATATATACTGTATGACATACGGAAAAGATCTATAGTGATACATGCTTTTATTTTATAATTATCATATATATAATAGTATCATTAACTTCTGTGCCTCTTGCAGACTCAACAGCACCTGAACGATTAGATTAGATTAGATTAAATTAAAATAGATTAGATTAGATTATTTTGGGTTAGATTTCTGAGTAAATGGTGCCAGTCACAATGTCACACTGGAAAAGGTGAAAATCACCCACATCTCGCATGAACCTAGCTTCTATCTGAGACACTAAATAAATAAGTAAATCAAACTTTTGAACATGTGATTTTTTAATATTGTTTAAATATTGTTATTTCTTACATTAAATGGTAAAGTAAAATCTGCTCATTGTCTGATAATGATGTAGAAAGCTCTGTGGGTTAGCTAGCGGCTAACCGCTAACTGGCCAAGAAAATGTAGGTTTTACACCTTTGTGTGTGTGTGTGTGTAATTTAGAGTTCTGGAGCAGCACAAGCTGACAAAGGAGCAGTGGGAGGACAGAATACAGTCCTGGCATGAGGAGCACAGGAGCATGCTCAGGTAAGAGCGTTTGATGCGAAGTATGCGTATTTACTGTATGTCATGATATATTATATCATAACTTCATCACTGTATCATCAAACCATCGTTACAATTATATTGTAGCGTTGTCATGTCAAGCTAGTGGCTAACCTCCTGCGGCTAATTCCAGAGCTAACAAAGTTTGACCGCTAGCTTTATTCAAATGGTGCGGCTCTGCTGACACCAACAATAGTTTCTTTGTATTTTTATAATATGCAATGACAATAAAACTAAAATCTAAATCCACATGGAAATGATCAGAATCACATATGTGCAGGGAGGACGCCATGATGGAGTATCTGAAGATCGCTCAGGACCTGGAGATGTACGGCGTCAACTACTTTGAAATCAAAAACAAGAAGGGAACGGAGCTGTGGCTCGGGGTGGACGCGCTGGGCCTCAACATCTACGAGCATGAAGACAAGTAAGTGAATCTCACACACACACAATATATATATATGTATATATATATATATGTGTATATATATATATATATATATGTATATATATATATATATATATATGATACAGTTATATTAACTTAGTTTTTATATTCAGCAGAAAAAAACAGGATTATTCATTTTTAAGAAGCTGAAATCTCAGACATCATTTTATAAAACATCCCTTACAATATGTTGATCGACATGAATGCATGATATTATCCGTATTGACTTGAAAATGTATTATGGGATGTCGGCAAACACACCAAAAATGAAGAAAATGTATCTGCTGTAACATGAATTTGGACGCCAGGAAAAAAAGCTTATATCGATATTAGTTCCCGATATATCGGCTTCAAGGACGACGGCAAAAAGTCCAATTGATTAATAATGAATAAACAGTTGCAGCTCTTATAAATAAAGTGTCTAAAACACAAAGCTAAACAAATCTCACGGCTCTGTCCTCAGGTTGTCGCCAAAGATCGGTTTCCCCTGGAGCGAAATCCGAAACATCTCCTTCAACGACAAGAAGTTTGTCATCAAACCCATCGACAAGAAAGCTCCAGTAAGTGACGCTGGACGCTCAATTCACGCGGTTTATATTGTTTGTGTTTTGTAAACGTCGTTAAAAGCCTCTCTGTGTGTGTGTGTGTGTGTGTGTCTGCTCTCTGTCTCTTCAGGACTTTGTGTTTTACGCTCCTCGTCTGCGCATCAACAAGCGCATCCTGGCGCTGTGTATGGGAAACCACGAGCTGTACATGAGGAGGAGGAAGCCCGACACCATCGAGGTGCAGCAGATGAAGGCTCAGGCCAGAGAGGAGAAGCACCACAAACAGATGGAGAGGTACGAGCGGCACGAGCTGCTCCTCCTTCATCTACCCTCACTGTTTCATTTAATCCTTCTGGAAAGTTCTTCTTTAATTAAAGGCCCGTCCACATGGAGATGGCGTTTTAGGACTGTAGACGGTATTTGAGAGGGAAAATCTCAAACCGCCGGCCTTGTGTTTCCGTGGAACTTTAGGGAAATGATGACGCCATAATCCCAGGTCTTTTAGCGTTTATATTCTGTCGTGACTTTTATATCTGAAATACCTTTGTCTCTGTCACTATTTGTACTATTTATGCTGCTATCTTGACCAGGACTCCCTGGAAGAAGAGATCTTGTATCTCAACAGGACACTTCCTGGATAAATGAATGAATAAAAAATAATCAAATAATTTAGTTTTCTTATGTTTTAATACACCGATGACTTATGGGTTCTTAGAAACGTGCACAAATTGAGTTTAAGGCTTCAGTTAACGATTATTTTCCTAATTGTTTAATCTGGTGATTATCTTCCAGGACAATGATCACATTTAAGAAGCTGAAAAATGAGAGAAACAAACAAAAAAAACACTTCAAAATAGTCAAATTTGTGTTTTTAATGAGAACATACTGCGTGTTTGCCTTTGTTTGAACAGTAGGGGGCAGTGTTTGCTTGGTGCCGAGTTGCTGCTGCTGTTAATGAGAAAAAGCGAGCACCAAATTTCACTGTATAGATTAACAAAAACTGAGCTATAAATCAAACAAATAAAGTGTTTAACAGGTTTTTGTAAAGTGGACCAACATATTCTTACCCTTCTGTATCGGCTCCTTTTATTCTGGCTGTTTTTTTAAGAAATATGTCGGATAAGTGAATCACAATGTCATCTTATGCATTTATGTGTGACCGTTGTCTCCCGTGTTTGCTGGCGACAGAGCGCAGCTGGAGAACGAGAAGAAGAAGCGCGAACACGCCGAGAAGGAGAAGGAGCGGATAGAGCGAGAGAAGGACGAGCTGATGCAGAGGCTGACACGGATCGAGGAGCAGACGCGGCAAGCTCAGACGGGTAAGACACGAGACACACACAGGGGGACAATTTGTGGTTTTTGAAAACCTCTCTTGCTATGAAATCAATGTTTGCAAGATTAGTGAAAAGGCGATGTGAACGTGATAAAATCCATGTTCTTTTGTGGTTTTTTTATACATTAATTCATACAGAATTTGAATCGGTCATTGAAAGTGCTTGAATTTTGTGTTTATTAAGAAGTGAAGTTCATATTCAGGTAAATGTCTCCCTTGTTTGTTACGACGCCACCTACTGTTTCACGCCCTGCGTTGCTTGATGTACGTAGATATCTGAACTTCAATGGGGCTGAACCATGTTACATTTCATTTCCTGCCAAATCTGTAATCTGCATAAGATCTGGATGAAATTTAGTCTGATTGTAGAGTGTGTGATCCTGATTACACACACTAAATTCTGTCAAAATCCAACAAGTTTTGACAGAGATGCGATTGTTTCTTTCACAGTTTTGCCCACTGAAATAGAATGGGATTTCTTGAAAGTTTGACACTGTTTTGTAATGTCATCAGTGAGCGGATTCTTACCAAAATTGAATGGGAACATACTTGGGTGATCACCTACCCATCACTAAAATTTCAGCCTGATCTGTCTAAAATTGTACAGGTGTAAAAACATAAGCAGCACTGTAAGAAAGTATGTGATGCAGTGTTGGATATGTCAAAAATATTGAGAATACTAAACCTATTTCACTGTGTTTGACATCAATCTTATGACTGTAAATAACTGTACAGAAGACAGAGAACGACACAGCATAAATCCACACTTCCGCTCCAGATTTGCATTTTTGAACGTGTTCCAGAAATGTTTACTTTTGTTTGTTGTACACAGACTGCAGCTGGTTTCACAGGTTCATGTGAGACCATTTACAGAAACACACACACACACACACACACACACACTTAGGTCCTTAAACGAAACAAATCCGCTCACATTTCTGCAGATTTGCATAAAGTGGACACTGTTTGACGTGTTGTTTTTGGTGTCTGTGGCCGGGTTCAAGCCTCAGGCGGCTGCAGACTCTGCCTCACATAAATCCTCCTGTGAAAGTCATACAGCTGCAAGGACCCGCATGTCGTAAAGTCATATTGTACAAAGAGATTTCAGAGAGAGATAAGTTTTCAAGCGCCTGACTTCACATGCAAAGGTGTGAGAAACAAAAATGTTCCATTTAAATGGGGAAAAAAAAAATAAAATCAGACCTGGAATTAAATCCTGGGAATTTTAAAGCTGAAGAGACGACGTGTCCTGACAGAAAAGACACTAATCATGTAAATTGAACACTTTGAGTGTTTTTGAAAGGGAAGACAGTTTTATTTTTTACAGCACTTTTAAGATTCAACAGCACAAACACGGAATATAAATCAAAAGATTGAAAATGTAATCTGTAAATTGAGATTAACACACTGAACGCTATCGGAACAAATCCAACAATTTCTGAAAGCTGACAAGTTGCACGTCAAAGCGTGTGGTTATTACGATAATTTCACTCGGGCTGTTGCAGAAAGCTGGAGAATCACATAGTTTCCATTTTTTTGGCCTGTTATTGCTCATTGAGACAAATACTCAAATAAACTTTAAATATGTTTTATACTGTTAGAAATTCAATTCCTTCATTGTAAATTGTTAGACGGAGCAGACGGACATTTTAAGCTTAGGTGTTAAAGGGTTAAGATTAATTCAAGTCCACATGAAGCAGAGATTCTACTCCTCATACTTCATAGATATAAGAAATTAGTGGCTGAATATGTGTGGGAACATAAGTTATGGAGTTAAATATGCGGCTCTATGACACACTAGTGACATTACATGTGTCACTAGTGTGATATTTAGCATAACTCTCCTCTTCAAACGCTATAAAGATATAAATTAAACTTCATTTTATGGCTGTGTTTTCATTAAAATGATTTTAATATTGGGAACGTTCAGCAAGTTGAGGTGGGGACCCAAAATTAAACTCCCACAACCCATCTATGGGTCCAGACCCACACCTTGGAACCACCGTCTCTAGTTTGCCAGCTAGCTGAGACGTCTTTGTCCTGAAAATGTGTCTTAGTTGACGCTAAAAGAACACTCGCTGTCTGCCCACATAAGATTTGTGTTGCATCTAAATTATTTTTTGACACACATTTTGGCTTCAAGAAATATTGCATATATTGCAATTTTGATCAAATTTAGAGTAATTGTTCAACGCAATGTTGAATCCTTCAGGGCTAACGGCTAAAACAACAACTGAAAGACAGTATTTTCCTGCTGAAAGCGTAGTATTCAATGTAGATGTTTGTGTGCAGAGCTGGAGGAGCAGACCCGCAAAGCGATGGAGTTGGAGCAGGAGAGGAAGCGAGCGAAGGAGGAGGCGGAGCGTCTGGAGAGGGAGCGGCAGGCGGCGGAGGAGGCCAAGGCTCTGTTGGCTCAACAGGCCGCCGACCAGATGAAGAACCACGAACAGCTGGTAGCTGCACTCACACACACATCAACCCACGCAGTGTTTTTACTTTTCAATACGACGTTTAACTCAGGTAACACTGAGTCTGTAGGAACACTGACATACACACTCTCTCTCAGCGATGATATGGCCACCACAGCAGGGACAGGAGAGGAAAACCCAATTTTAGCCCCTTAACAAAAGACTAATCTCAAACAATCTGTGCCTGCTTATGTCAGTGTGGTCTTCAGGATGTGTTTACTGCTCTCTCTTACCATTAAACAGTGTTTATTATTGATTTGTAACATGTTCAATCTCCCACACCAAAGCCCATAGAGAAAATCCGTGATTTTATATCACAGCAAACAGGAATTATTCCTCCACTGCTGCCTTCATCACTAAGCTCAAATGTGTTATTTAGTGATTTTGGTGTTTGAAATCCTTTGTTCAGATTTACCTCAGTGACACAAACTCACCAAAGGTGGCAGCAGTAGACGAGCAGCTCCTGTGTCCCTGTGAGCAAAAGACACTGATTTTCTCTATGGGATTTGTTGTGTCAGATTAACCAGTTTACAAACATCATTTCCCAGTTGGAAAGTGTTTATACCTTGAAAACTGACTTTCCACGTTGGCAAGATTATTGAGTTTGATCAGTTTCTTAAAAAAATGAGAAGTTGCTAACTCTGCCTTTGTCATACATATATATGTATATTTGAAATTACATCATGCTTTGAAATGGGAACTTTCACTTTCATGTGTTTTTTAATTCCCAACAGGCTGCTGAATTAGCAGAGTTTACTGCCAAAATCGCTCTGCTTGAAGAGGCAAAGAGGAAAAAAGAAGAGGAAGCGACCGAGTGGCAACACAAAGTAATGTTATCCCTGTACTTGTGTCACGTTTGTGTGTGTCATCTGGGAATTCTCCTTCTGATTTCTGTACTCTTTCTCTTTTTTCCCAGGCTCTGTCGGCGCAGGAGGACCTGGACAAGACCCGGGAAGAGCTGAAGACGGCCATGACTTCTCCACCGGCGCCAGAGCACGACGAGCAGGACGAAACGAACGCAGAGGCGAGCGCCGAGCTGCTCAGCGACGGCGTCTCCAGCCACCGCAGTGAAGAGCAGCGCGTCACCGAGGCGCAGAAGAACGAACGTGTCAAGAAACAGCTGCAGGTAGAGCATAAATACTTAATAATATACACTACAAGTACTTCAATTCTACAGCTGTTTTTGGGTGAACTAGATGGGGCCTAGTGTTGAACCTTGTGGTACTCCTTAAATGTAAAACGAGTGGTAACTAAACAAGATTGTCATCTAATGTCATCCCTGTCTCGTTTTCCAGGCTCTGAGTTCGGAGTTGGCCGAGGCCCGGGACGACACAAAGAAAACACAGAACGACATGCTGCACGCCGAGAACGTCAGAGCGGGGAGAGACAAGTACAAAACCCTGCGCCAGATCCGCCAGGGCAACACCAAGCAGCGCATTGACGAGTTTGAGTCCATGTGAGAGGTTCGGACGCAACGATGAAGAGGGGGACAGCTTAGTCTCGCTGTCATGTCAATGCACCACTTCTCATTGTAAAGCCCAATAAAAAACCTGCTTCCAACCGCGGGAACCCGTCCTGGAAGAAGACCAGCTGACCGGCTTTGTAGCTTCAGCCTCGCCAAAGCTCTGCCCAGCAGCGGTTAGCCAATCAAACCGCCACCTGCTTTTTTTTAGGAGCTCCGCCCCCTCCCACCCCCAATGAAGCACACACCTTTTAATCTGTTGGAAAAAAAAAAAATAGCAAGCAGCGCACTCTGTCGAACACGGACGTCTCATCTTTTACAATACTGACAATTTTAATGCTTGCATGTAGAGAAAATGACAGAATTGGTTGATATCAAGCGGCCGTTTGTGGCTTTTTGACGTTGCTGGCACACGTGTCCATGAAGCTTTAATATCTAACTTTTACTTCTGTTGTCAAACAGTTGAAATAATTTGTTTAAACAAGAAAAAGAAGGGAAAAAATAACACCAATTTTTTTTGTCTCATTTCCTCCGTGTCCGTCAGTGAAAGTTCATTTCTGCTGGCGGCGTCGTTGGACATCGGCTGATTTATCAGGTTACAAACGCTCACACTCAGGAGCAGCAACGCCGACTTTAATGTGCTTGTTTTTAACGCTAACTGCGCTGACGTTCTCCTTCCACTCAGACTTGTGTTCAAATATATATTTTGCCCCCAAATAAAGAATGAATTTATATTTCCAACCGTGACGCTGCAGCATGATCTTCAGAGTCCTGACTGAGACCAGAACCGGTAGAACTGGGTTCACAGACAAACGACGACGAGTCGGAGATGCACGTTCAAAACCTGACACGCTGTAAACATAAAGGAAAATCTGAGTTCTGCAACTGAGTTTGTCATTAAGGTGTTTTTGTGCCGGCAACAGGCGGGACGGACGACTCGGTCCCTCCCAATCTTGTAAATGTGATTTCTTAAGAATGTTTTGAGGGTTTGTCACAAACATTCACTTGGACTCAAGGATGAAGTAAAAGTACGTTTTGATTAATACAAAAAGGAAACATCTGTTTCTCTGTTAAAAACGGAGATGGGCGGAGCCTTTCGTCCGTACTTTGCGTTCGTCATTAGCCCTTAAAGGAGCTGGTATACTTCTGCGCACGGCGCAAAATGCATCATCAACGGGCCGATAGGTGGAGAAGAAGTCGCCAAGGATAGTCATCCAAGCCTCCACCTGGCGACCCTCCAAACGGCTGAGACCCGACGGGCCTTTCCGCTGTGAGCCACTCGAAACAGACGTGACCGAGGGAGATGAAGCCTTGTTCTTTTTCTTTGGTAGGAACATGTTCTATATCCTGCCTCCGGACGTGTACCCCCACCCGATGGTGAAGTGGGATAGTAAAGGACCCTGAGGCGCAAGTATACCTTACTGGACTAGAGTAAATAGTCCAGTAAGGGCATTTTAAAATGGCTGCCAGAAAATGGAGAGTAACTTGCCAGTAGTCGTACGTTCCACAACCACGAAATCCACTTGTGTTTCAATCAATTTTCGGACCAAGCACAATAAATTAACCTCTTCTCCTGTAACTTGGTACCCGGTTGTCACTGCAGTCTTGGTGAAGTATCGCGCAAACGTCCATACCAACACACAAAGACGCACAGGGTTGTGTAGGGTAGTGACGGCGATGACGTTCGAGATGGACGTACGTTGAGTATATATATATACGTCTTTCTATACAAGTCTGGTTATTTCCACTGGAAGAGAAGAGAGGGTTGGTGGAGTTACTGTGTTTCCGTTGAGTGGAACAGTTTGTTTGGTTTGGTTTGGTTTGCATACAGGATTGTATGTATTTTTTTGCGTTTCCATAAGGAACGGTAAAAAAAAAAAAAACATTCCAAAAGTTCCATTCTTGGGCTACCAGAGTAAAATAATACGGTATGGTCGAGCTCTACACGCGACGGTTAGCTGTTTGGGTAACAGAACCCGCCCACACCCCACCTACCAAGTAATGGTACTGTTCTGTCAGAAGCTAGCCTGACCCAGGACTACATCATTCCAAACCGTACCAAGCTGTCCCATTAGAAGCATCACACAAATTTTTTGAAGTTGAAATTCTCCATCTTCCGTTGCGTCCGTCAGATTCTTATTGCGTTTGGTGTGACTACAGTCGTGCACCTTGACAGAATCCTTTCAACATTTGGCTCTGTGATTTGGGTCAAACTGTGGGTCGTCGTGGTCAAACCCCCGTCATGTCTCCTCCAGCTGGATCTCCTCAGCTTTCCCAAATGAAACGTAAACTCAGAGTAAACTCACTTTCACATCATATACAAAAACCATCAACACCAGATTCTGTAGGTAACACAGGTTTATTGTGCTTCTGTTTTACATTTTCTTGCCTAAAGCTCAGTTGAGTTCCATTCCAGTAGCATAAACAACGTACAAGACCAACACTAATCACAGGACGGTAAAGAAAATAATTATATTAATTCAGACCGGGAACATAGAACACTTTCAAATTCAATATCACCTTAAAGCAATTTCTTTCTGTAAAAACAGTGTAAATATCGTTATATTAAAAAAGACAAAAAAAAACCCAGTCATTTTAAAGACTGGGCTAAAACAATGTGTTTTTGGTCCCGCATTCAAATGAAACTCTTAAAACAGCAGCAATGGCAAAATACTTTTTTTTTTTCTTTCATTTTGGTTTAATATAAGCACCATTGACCTGAGAACGGGGAAACATTAGAAGGCAATAAATCACTTTTGACTTGACTTTGGTCCCTGAAGATGCAGCACTTACATCATTTTCGAATTTAAGCTAATATTACAGAACATAAGTGATAAAAAAAAATGGGAGTGTAATGTAATAAATGTGGACATTGTTGACATAAAACCTGGTACAAAAAAAGGAGCAACAAAACGTAATTCAACCTTTTGAAAGCCGTTAGCATGCGAGGCTCACACTCGGTTTATGCAAACTTAGCTTCACGTGCTAAAGTGGATCAGCAAACATTTACTTCCCTGTGTCCCGTCCCTCACTCATGCAGGTACACAATATTTGAAGAGAGAACGCCACTCAACATGCAAAGCGGGAAGGAGTAAACAAACCAGAAGTTTGGTGCTAAACAAGCTGGAATTCCCTGCTGGGTTTTTGAGGTCAGTCTGAGACAAAGATGTACACTTTTACATTTGCTGTGTGAGGTGAAAACCACACGTCAAAAATCATCCTGGAAATGCTTTGTTTAAACGCATTAGTTCAAGTAGCTAAGAACATGATGCTGGCACACTTGGCAATGTGTGTTAGCAACACAGGCACATAAACATCACATACATGTAGAAAAACAGCCTCTTTTTTTCAAGTGGATAATTACAGTAGAAAGTGTCTTTTTATATAAATTCACAAGGAATCTTCACACAGCAACTCTGCAGCAAAATAGTTAGACCAACTGCCAATTCAGCTAATTTGACCAACTGCTAGTTCAGCTAGTTAGCTGACCAACTGCTAGTTCAGCCAGTTAGCTGACCAACTGCTTGGAAATCTAGTGAGCTGAACTAGCAGTTGTTCAGCTCACTAGATTTCCAAGCAGACCAGTTAGCTGATCAACTGCTTGGAAATCTAGCTAGCTGACTAACCGTCAAATCTGCTAGCTGGCTGAACAACTGCATGACTGTTTCCAGAGACATTGGCTACATCAAAACTACTCCTGTTCATTTTAAAATGTTTAGCTACCCGTTCAAACTGGTGTTTTTGAACTGCAGAAACCTAGCACTTGGTTAGCTAGCTGGCTGAACAACTTTTAAGTCAACTAGTTAGCTGACCAGCTGCTAGGTAGTCTAGCTCATTTTTCTTTAAAATACTTAGCTACTGCTCCACTAATCCAGTGTTTTTGAACCTCGGGGGGTAAAAAACAACAACAAAGTCAGAACGCTGCCTGCTCTGTTCATTTGTGGCCACAACTTGACCAATAGCTGTTAAATGAAAAGCTCCTTTAGTTCTGACTGCAACCACAGCTCCAAACGTACTGGCTAATGCGTCAGCCATGAAATTAATCAAACATTTATTAGTTGTTAAAAAACACTGGTAGTGGATTTTGTTTTTAGTGGATTTTTCGCTCATTGGAATGTAAAGAGTACAAATAGAAAACGTACGTTTTAACCCTGCTTATACGTCGTCTTGGAAGCTCCAAAACATTCACTGTTAACCCAGAGGCTGAGCCGAAAGCTTTGTACATTGTTAGCTTTCCAGTCCTGTATTTAAACTATCATAAATTGTAAGGGGCTCCCTCTGAAACAGAATCAGCTGTTCATGAGGGGCCCCCCTCTCAGGCCTGGGCCCCCAGGCTGTAAACTAATTTATCAGACGTTTGTCTGCATGGTTTTGTCCCTGAAACTGACGCTGAAGACTTAGAAAGAAAAGTGAGAGAGCTTCAGGGACAAGAAAAAAATCAACTTTTAAACTCAGTTTTGCTTCAAGTCAAGAACCCCCCACCCCCCCCCATTTCATCTCCACTGCATTCACACTCACAGTCTAGGAAATGCTAAAAGTTGCAGTATACCTTTAACACTTGTGGTTTTCAGCACAGTGATCCTCTAAAACCAAACATTAAAGGTGAGTCAAGCTACACAATTACACGCTTTCATTTCACAGACAATAGAAACTTTCCAAAGGTGCGTGAGAGACACTTTCTTCCCTGCACTTTGGGGGGAATAAAAAGCCTGTTTGTATATAAATAAAGTACCAGAGTTGGCAAAAGTTTGCCACAAATACTCTTATATTCTCATATAAAACAATGATCTTGTTAACAGGATACAATTTGTATCAACAAAGCGAGGCGTCGTCTGAATATTTCATGAACCAGGGCGAGAGTTTTGGCTTCACAGACACTTTCCTCAGACGTTACCACGATTCCACTGGTGGAGAGAGGATCACAGAATGACTCCATTCTGAACAAATGCAGCCCAAAGTGCTTTAAACATCGAGAGGAGAAATACTTTCACAGCAAAGGCAGGAATAAAAAACAAAACTGTACGTCGTTTAAAAAACACTGAAATTAATTATATTTTCTCTTTAAATGATTAATAGAAATAGCGCTGACCATTTTTTCCCCCCATCATTTTATTGATCAAAAAAATAATACTGATAATGAATATTTTTAAAATCTGTAAATTTCATTTCACCAATGAGATTATAAGTGAAAGAAAAGTTTGTAGCAGTGCTTTTATATACACTGTATATTTTTATAAATGATCCTCTCGTGACTATATTAGATTATTATTACTATCATTATTATTATTATTATTATTATTATTATTATTATTATAATAAAAATTAAAGAGGTTGTTTTTCCAAATTTCATCCAGTTCGTTCCAAAACCCTCACAGGGGCAACAAAGGTAATAAATTAACACACATTTTTTACAATAAAGTTAAAATAACACCAACAATCTTCCCCCCTAAACATCTCTGGTCACAACATTCACCTCGATATGTAGTTTAAAGACGAAATAAAAAGACGGGTTGGTTTTGAAATATAAAAAATTAAATAAAAATGTAAAAAATTCAGAGTGAACAGAGGAAATAAGCTCTCGTTCAAAAGTGAACAACATCAGTGTGGGGGCTTTTTCGAGTGGACTTTTTGCTGTCTTCTTTTTGTGGGTGCTGCAAAGTTTCACTTCCCTGTTGGGGAAATCCACAAAATATCACCACAGCGTCTGATCGGCCACCTGCCACAGCACAGAGAATCTACTTTAGTAGGAATGTTCAATATTTGCCGTCGTCTCAGCGAGTGTGTGTGAATTTAAGCAGCGCTTGTACCCTGATATGATTGCCAAAAAAAAAAAAAGAAAAGAAAAACCACAACAACAAAAGTGCCAAAAACAGAACAATAACAATAATAATAATAATCATAAAAAAATAGGTAAATAACTTAAAATGTAACAAATAAATTAATTTAAATGAACAACACTGTCACCCTTTACACACAGTGATAAGTCTCCTGAAGCACATCGGTGTCTTAAGTGCTGAAATAGCCGACGTATAGAAAAATATGGCAAATTTTGGGGGATTTAAAATGAATGACACGACTTCTTCCCTGCAGTGAAAATAAACGGTCAGTTTCCAGACTACAGAGACGCAAAACCTGTGCTTTTGGTTTGTACATGTTCATCCTGATTCAACTGCAGGGGGATTCATCAGCAGGAGCTAAGACGGAGCTGCGACTTCACATTTAAGACCCGAGCTGCGACTTCTCCAACAGAATTAAAGCTGCGAGCTCCTGGGCGTCCCTCACGTGAGGGTTTCTGCTCATCACTATTCTCACCAAATCTGGAGGGAAGATACCGCACAGGTTGAGAAACATCCTCTCTCTGAGGTCCGGGTATCGAGCTAAATCGGGCGGCTTCTGGTGCTGAGGGACTGAGGGCAGGTGACTTTTATGGGGAGAAATGGATGTGAGGACCATCTGAGGGAGGGGTGGACGACGGGCTGGTGAATGATAAAGATCTTGCCGGCCCCTGCTCTGGTAAGTAAACGGGTCATAGTAAGACTTAGGAGACTGCTGAGATTGGAGGTCCCAATTTATCGGTGGGTGGTTCATTCCGGAGTAGCCTCTGCTGGAATGAAGTGGTGACCCTTCGTACGCTTGGGAGTCCGGGAGCCCACCCTCCTGCCAGAGGGAGCCCATCGGATTGCGGCCCTGAGGGTTAGAATTGGGTGTTTGTGGCGGTGGGCACTGTGGTTGAGCTAGGAAATCCCGTGGGAAATTGTTCCATGACGGGTGTTGAAGGTGTGATGGGATGTGGGCTGAGGGGGTTTTGAAAGAATGTGGCAGTGTGTGAGAGGAGGCCGATGATAAAGGGCCATCCAAGCCAAAACCAAGCTGTTTCTGCAACGTTTGAGGGAGTGGGTAGCTATGAGGACTGTGCTGCCCCAATCCAGGTGGGGCGCGGCTTGTGGCATGGGTGTACTGGCTGGAGCATTGATGATGGAGATGAGGGTGGTGGTGATGGTGGTGGTGATGGTGGCATCTGGGGCCATCATCGATTAAAAGGTCAGGGGAGAAAGAGTCTGAGCTGACACTGCCTTCACTGCTACAGTCTGACAGCAGTGAGCCAGCTCGCAGGTCAGCTGGGAAAAAGCGATCCGGACTTTGTGGAGCATCCAGACTGAGGCTTGAATAGGCCTTTACCAGTGAGCTGTAGCCCAGCTCAGGGGACTTGCACCTGTGATACGTGTCAGCCTGGATTGAACTTGAGGCTCCAGAAACTCTGGAACTGCCTCCACCACTGCCACCTGGATTTTCCCACCGATCCAGGCTTCCAGATGAAGGTGGCGCCCCTGAAGCAAAATGCCCAAAATAGTTGCTGCCACAGCTACTGCTGCTGCTGCTGCTTCCTCTACGTCCATCCAATTTGGACTGCTCCTGAAGTCTGTCCTCCACGAGTTCAGTGAAGGAGCGCTGAGGGCTGCGGCTCGGCTGTTTCTTTGGAGTGCCCAAACTTGGCTCGACCTCAGCCATTCGGTGATTTTGACCCAGACTTTGGCTCTTCATCATCAGAGCGTCTTCCAGCAGACCTCTGGAAGCTGTCGATGAAATTTTGGCACTAGCACGAAGCTCGTCCGCCACCGCACGCTGGGGGTGGTTGCCCCTTTCAGGATGGTAAAACTTGCACTTATGACCATAAGTGCACTTCTTACCTAGAAAACAAAAGAGAAAGTCAATTCAGCTTATTTCTGGGAATTTACTTTGAAAATAAACAAGAAGGTGTAGTATCACACAGAATAAGAAGAAGTGCACACGTTTATAATAAATATAAATTTTACCGTATGGGCATGGCTGCTTCCTGGGAATAATAGGCCTCTTCCTTAGGAAGTTTTCCAGACTAGGTCCATGGCGTCCTAACGGGTCGTCAGGTGGCATGAATCTGAAATCACGGTCAATAGACACAGTTTAAAAAAGCATAAACCAGCAATTCCTAAAGTGTGGGCTGCAGCCCCCTAGTGTACCTTGATGGTACTGCAGGTGAGCCATGGATGGTCATTAAATATATGTTTTCAGTTGTGTATTAAGTTTTAAATTGTTGTCAAATATGTTTGATAAATTTTAGCAAATATTTAACATAAGAAGTGAAACAAAGCCATGGCATTTAAATGATTAATTTTTATTTGACCCAGTATACCAGGTGTTACCGGATTTGCACTGTGTAACAAGTTAAGTTGGCTTGAATGTCAAATACGTTCCGTTTCCTGTATCTCATATCTTCACATTGTTGTGAAGTTAAACCTTTCATGGAACCCAACTTGAAAGAACCACTTGCATGTGTTTAAATATATACAAGCTCAGAAATAAAGTGGACTCGGTGTTATATCCCATGTCCACATGGAAACTACAATATACATATGGGAATTCCTACGGATCCTAGTTTCGTGTGTTGATCCGAGTTGTGATTTAAGGTTTGGGTGGGCGTCAAAGGATTTTCAGATTTCAAAGTTGACCCCAGCACTTCTAATTTTGGGAATGGCTGGTATAAACAATTACAGGACAAACTGAGATGTCCAACAGTGACACATTGACATATTTTTGGTCCAATGTCCCTTTTCTTTTGGATTTTGTTTGATTTTATTTAGATTTATTTAGAGTTTGTCAGTTCTTTTATGATCTTGTGTTTTTATATTTCTGCATTTGTCTTTTGTTTGCCTGCATCTTGACACCCAGTTGGCTCCACGATTGTGTACCTGCAGGTTTTTACAGTGTATTTAAATCCCAAGATAATTCAGAAAACCATTAAACAAAAATGATTTAACTTGTCGGTTTAAGATTTTAAGCTAATACTGTAGCAAAAACATATTTTGCCTTCAATAATCTATGGAAAATAGACAGCCTGAAAAACTGAAAGAGGACATCTAAAGTCAGAGTCAAGAGGGATCGATCACTGGAGCAAAAATGAGGGAAGCAATAAAGATCAAAAGATCAGTGATGAGGAAGTGAAAAAGTGTTCTATTCTGGCGTGATCATATTGCCTCTGAAAATAGCTTGTGCAATACACGTTTTTTGAGTAAAAAAGTTACTTTTAAAAAAATGTTTTAATCATCACATTTATTTCCCCCTAACAAATTCCTTACTTGTCATTTACGAAGGAGTACATCAGCAGACGCTCGTCGATGAATTTCTTCCACTCCGGCTTCTCGTTGGCGAGGTCACGGTAGTTGTCGTTGGAGACGATGATTCCGTCCGACTCGTAGGCCAGTTTGACGATGAAGCGGTCGTCGTAGCAAACCACGCGCCGTCCCTGCACACGTCGGGAAGGAGTGAAGACCAGAATCTTCTCCTTCTCTAGTTGCCGTAAGATCTCCTGGTCTGAAGAAAGAGAGACCGATAATGTTAAAAAAAAACATTAAAATGACGCAGTAGGTGTAATGAGACGTGTTATTACCTGTGATGAGAGCATCAGGTCGCGACTGCTCCTTTCTCCAGGCAGGAACGAACACAGTGATGTCACGGTGACCTCGTTCCAGGAACCAATCAACAGCCAGCTGGATGCCCTGACAGGAGAACACCTCCTTGTTTCCATGACTGTAAGGATATAAAGTAATGTCGAGAGCACACTTGAATATTTTTAGACTGTTGGAAGAAACTGGAGAACCTGGAGAACAAGGGTAGAACATGCAAATTCTACACAGAAAGACCCTCAGTTGAACCGAAATTTGAACTGGTGAGGGAACAGTGCTAGCCACAACTCCTGTGTGCCATGTGGCCAGGGTTAAGGATTAGTGTGGTCACAATAGGAAACTTCCAGATTTTTCTTTTCCTTACCTCATGGCTACGTTGCTGCCGTCTACCACGACTGGCCGAAGGTTCTCTTTGTCCTCCAGGAGTTGGGATGGACACAGCAGCCGACACGAGTCCAGAGAGGAGTTGAAAGTCGAGGAAGAGGAGAAGGAGGAGGATAAAGAGGCAGATGGAGACTGGGACACAGTTGGACATACTTGTTGCTCCATCTCTGTTTTGGTTCCCAGTTTAACCAGTTCACCCAGGATGTCATTGATGAGTGCGTCTGCGCCCAGTTTCCTCAGCACCAGCAGCACCAGATCCTCAGGGTAGCCCAGCTTTAGAGCAAACTCCACCTTGGTGCGGCACTCGGTGACGGGGTCAACTAGAGCGGGTGTTTCTGCCTGTGTGGGGGGTTCCAGGGATCGGTTGAGGGTCAGGTCCAGCCTGACTGGCTGACGGACAGAGGAAGAGTCCTGATGGTGGAGATGAGGCTGATCTTGATGAGATCCAGAACTGGACCCATTCTGAAGTCGTTCATCTTCGCTGTCGGACACTGCACTCTCCTCTGACAAGTTACTACAACTGCTGCTGTTACTGCAACTTGAATCTGAGCTAAAACTAGTGCTGCTGCTGCCAATACTGTTGGTGCCGTTACTGGAGGCTCCACCTCTGACCTTCAGGATGTTCCCAGCCCCCGCTGCAGCACTTAGGCTGCCCTGCCGCTCAGTACCGTCCACATGTAGGTAGTCCAGGTCCAGCTCCAGGCTGAGGATGTGGCCTGTTCCATCCTCCAGATGGTCCTTCAGGCCCATGAAGCCGTCTCATACATCCAGCTCCACGCCCTCCGTCACCTCCCGGGCTCTGAACTGACCCCACTGTTACTGCCGGTAGTTCACTGCTCCCTGACTGATCCTAGGAGCAAAGCTTTTGGGAAACACAAACAAACGATTGGTTAAATTACTGAAAACTGTTCAGTAACTGTTCACATAGAGGCACGGAATACTAGTTCAATTTAACCAGTTGTAATCATAAATACTTTTTTATTTTTTCACAATGTCTCACATGCACTGCTTATTTATAGAGATAAAAAAAGTCCTGACAGGATGTGAGAATAACAGCATAATACTTCTGTACACTTATTCTGAATGGGATTCAGACTATGACTTGGCCGTACTACACTGTGTAAAACAAATAGTTACGTTCTGTGTCTTATGCACACAAAGTGTCCTTATTCAAACCCATTATAAACTCTCACCGTGTCATTCTTTCCATGATATTATACTTTCATTCTGAGCTAAATGAGTCAACTATCATGTTGACTAATTTACCTCTGTTTGGCCTAGATGTGATATCCCACACAGGTGGTGTTGTAGTATAATTGGGCAGTGGGGGCCCATTCAGAAAATACTGAAATAAATGAATTCAGTTTCTTATGACATGGACGCATGTTGGTTAAATTTATGATGGAAAAAAAAGCTGTTGTTTAATGCTGTGTATACGGATATAGACGGGACATTTTTGGCACTTAAGGTGCTGAGAGGGATTAAGTGACACAACACAAAAAATAATAAATCATAAAACAATTACAAATGTTTTTGTAAATCCAAATCCTGTGTTATTCCTCTAAAGTAAATCTTACCATCATGTAGTATGAGGAAGATATTGCAAAACTGGCATTCAAATTACAATTCTAGTAATAATAATGACGATGGTGATAAAAATAATTATAGCTGTAAAGGTCAAGTTGTATGTCATTTGTATTAACACGAAAAGAAAACACTTAAAAAATAAAAAGGGGTTAAAATTCCAAACAGCCCATTTGACTTCATGACACCTGACGTTACCTTGTGATTTGTGCCTGAAAGTCTCACTCAAATACAGAAAAACCCACGTTCATGCAAATGGGTACATTTAAACCAAAGGAAAAGGGGAAAAGTCACCTTACTCTGTGCTGCGATCTCCTCCAAAAACCTACAACTCCTGTGTGAGTCTGCAGCAGAACAAACCTCCCTGTACCATGGACGCACACTCTCTCTCTCTTTCTCTCCCTCTCTCTCTCTCTCTCTCTCTCTCTTTCTCTCCCTCTCTCTCTCTCTTTCTCTCTCTCAAGGCCTCAAGCTACACCCACTAATTTGCATATAGAAGCGTTACCACACAGCTGAGGTAATAATATATACACACACCAGATAATTAATGGCTTTAATGTAAAGCTTATCAGGACGTATTGTTTTTACAGGCATTTAAAGAGAGAAAAGGTTTAAAAGGTTGTAACCTCCCTTACCTGCTGCTCCACTTCTGCTGATTTGCATTTTAGCTGCTGTGAGCTGCACCCAAGCAGAGCGGTGCCAAACACCTCACTCCCCTGACATGTACATAATTACCGGGAGCCGAGGCCAAGAAGGTGTCAGTCAGTATTATCGATGCCCTCAAGAATCCAAGAGAAATAAAATAATTATACGTCCGTTGGTGATTATGTCTGTTTTTCACACAGTTTGTGTGAATAGACGGCACCACACTCGTGAATAAATTCATCAGCGTACGCGTGGACTGCACTGGCATCTGCAGCAGAGTGTGTACACAATCAACACACCATTATGTTTATCCAGAATGCAAAATATGCCCTTGAATAAACACGCAAAACAAATATGGGTTGACATAGCTGCTGTTAAATATCCAGTTTGTAACATTTGGGAAGGTTTATTGGCAGAAATTGTTTAAAATCATGTTCAGGTGTCCTCAGCACCAAGTTAAGGAGAAATTTAAGAGTATCGCTAAGTACTGGTGCATCTCTAATCGAGTTTGAGTCTGGAAAGGGTGTAAGCACCTCTCACTTCTAAAACCCGTCTGCATGCTGCGTGTTGTTATACAAGGACCTTTAGATGCGTGACCAATGGACGTACACAATTGAATAGACCTACAGCCAATCAGACGAATGATGCATAAAGGGTAGGCCTGCAACGATAAGTCAACATTGGTGACAAAAATCGATGGACGGATTTAATAACCGATAACATCATCATATAGAGTAGAGACATCTCGCTTTCTACCTTTCTCTGCTGGGAGCCGCATGTGCAGTGAACAGCAGGAGACAGCAGGTAAACATCAGAGTGATGTAGGGGTCACCACAGAGGATGATCCCCATATTGATTATATGATTTGGCAGAGATTTTTACACCGCATACCCTTTTATCTGGGTTTGGGGCACTAGATGTAGCCCCCATGGGGTCAATTAACAATGAGCAATGGGTACTGGGTACCTTGCTCTCAAGGGGAAAGAAATTGGATGTAAAATTGGAAAGCTGGTCGCTTAAGAGAGAAATTGAATAAGGTTTCAACAAATAACATTACATGCACTGTTCTACATTTTTGTTGGAAAATGCACAAATGCTGCTCTGAGTCTCAAAACTGTTTCTTATTTTAACAAAAAGAAAAGTTTTGCTAGACTAGAAAATGTACTAGCCTGTAAATTTAGCCACTTTCAGACTGTAATGTTTTTTTAATATAAGGACAAATGGGACAAAAACTACACAAAACTGAAAAGTTGAACTTATCACAGCAAAGAAATTATGTCAGTTGTGTTAAAATGTGTTAAATTTGCATACGTACACCACACTGTGATAATGACTTTTACTTTAACACAGGAGAGAAGAGCAGTATCACAACCTCAATTATCTGTGTTCTTCTTTATATTCATGTACTACTGCATTATCCATACACACACCACAGTTGCCAGTGCACACTGCAAAAACAGCTCTAGTAGAAATAAGCAACATGTTCATAAATGTATTTAAATCTTCTTCTTGTTTGTCAGAAAAAGCACCTGCCAATGGGATAAATCTACAGCCTCTCTCAGACTCTAAGGATCCTTAACACCGAGGGGAAGAACCGGACAAACCTTAAGAAAGACATGCTTATCATCAGCAAAGAAAGTCTGTCAGGTAAGAAGTGTTTACTTAAAATGAGTCTTCCTTTCCTTGATTAAGCTGAAGTGCCCTATATTTGCACAAACACCAATCTTTGATAGTGATTTTTAACATCAGAAAATCTTCCTTGGTTGTTTTTTGTTGGTAATTAAATCTTAAACTAAGGTGTAATATCTTATTAAGACAAAGTTAGGTATAAAAATAAAGTATAAAAAATGCTCAGTGACCCATTTAAAAAGAAAATGCATTCCGTTTGATCGTGATCATCCTTTTTTAAACACATATTAATCCTTCCTTTACTGAACTTTTTCATCGAGTCTTTCTCTGTTTGATGTTTGAGTTTCCCTCAGAACGACCTCAGGGCGTTTTCTTCATTGTGTTGCAAATGATCAAAAAAAATGCAGCGTCATTCTTTCAGTTGCCTTGACTTGGCTTGCTTTTTTTCAGTCATTTGATACCTGGCTGCAGGAAAGCACCAGTGATCACCGCTGTGATATGGACACACACACACACAGTAGCTGTGGGCCGATTTTCACACCAGTTCAAACCACGGAAATCTGTGTTGTTTTGTGTGGAAATACCCACAAAGGGTACTTCCAAAGCATCAACCAGTTCCATGGACTAACGACTCAATTTTTGAATGTGTCAGCTGTTCTGTGGCTTTGGTGTTTTTACCTTTAACCACTGATATGTAATAAGTGTGTTTGTCATTCTGTCAGCTTCAGTTTCTCTCCGGTTTGGATTAAACTTTAACGGTGACGAGTGGTTGTGCACATTTTTTATGTGCTTTTCTTTGCATGTGTTCATACATATTCATGCATTAATTTTTGTCCAGATTGTGTATATTTATCTGACCTTTTTATTTCCAGCTCAGCTCCTACAGTCAGGCTAAAATACACTGTGTAAAAACAAGTGTTACACTCAGACCGTTAAGTGCCAAAAATGTCCCATTGAAACCCATTCAACTGCAATTTTTGATCTCACTTCTAATAAAGTGTAATACATGCATTTTATTGAAACTGGGTGTCAATCTGGGCTTCTGCCTTAGAAGTGATCATTTTTACTACTCTCCATCAGATGGCACAGTTTTTGGCCATAACTGGCATATGGAGAAAAAAACAAGCTATTTCCACTAGATGGCATTGTCAAGTGTTAAAGCATTTAACAAGCATTTAAATGGTTAAAATCGTTAAAAATTAATTAGCATTTGATATCAATAATAAGGTCAAATATAGGTGCTTTTAAAAAGGAAGAATGTTGGTGCTTAGTGGGAAAGTTGGTTTAAAAGTAAAGGAAGACTAATTTCTTTCTTCAAACATTTCTTATGTGACAGAATTTCATTGCTGATGATGAGCATGTCTTTCTTAACGTTTGGACAGTTTTTGGCCTGTTTTTCCTAATTTTAAGGAAGATTACAGTTTTTTCTGCATACATCTCTCAAACAACTTCAGCCCTGCTCAAAACCACCAAACAGTTGTTTCCCTTTAAATGCCAGTTTGATTATTATGAAGTCAAAAAACACAGATTTTTAAAAGTCCTCAATGACTTAAGAGGGCAGTACATACACAATCTGATACTGCACAAAAAACAATAAAAGTCAAAGTCAATGTTTTGATATATACAAGACCGATATAAATAAATAAATAAACAAACAAATTTATTGTTGTTGGTTTTTGGCATTTAAAGGTTAAAATCCTCTGATTGAATGTTTGGTAGTTTAGAGCAGGGCTGATGTTTTTTATAGCAGTATTTTGAAAGTGGACATTTTCGTCCTTAATGACTGAAGAGTGTAGTAAATTAAACTGATGTCTGAGAGTTAAAATTATTTTGCTTATTTTTAGTAGTGCTTTTTTGCTGTGATACAGCAGTGACTGTATCACTAAGAATGGTATAAAAATGGGTATGGGTACTGCACTAGTACAAAGTATTCTTTGTTTTTTTTTCAAACATTTTATTTGTATGCTTACTAATCATTCTCCAGATGTGTCACCTACACAGTCACTGGGTTGAAACATTTCAAAACGCTCACATACAGAGAGACACATCTTGGATCTTTGGTCATGTGGGAGTCTCTTCATGTCCCGACCCCTCGTGTCTAAGCTGCCGCGCTACTGTTCGTCAGCCTGAATGCCACAAGAGAGCTGGAATAATTTAGTCCAACAACAACAAAAGAGGCACAAAAAGGAAGGAGTGAGAGTGTGTTTGTGTGTGTGTGTGTCAGAGGGTGGGTGGGTGTGGGGGGAGAAGAAGTGTGTCTGGCTTGCTGTCGCTCAACAATGCAGCTGCCACCCAATCTGTCCTCCTGTGACGGGAGTATTGTTCTGTCAGCCTGAGCAGCATGCACAGACGGAGGCTAGGGTGGGGGGGGGTTTAAACCTATTCACCCTCCCAACAACACACACACACACACAAACTCATTCCTCTGATGCCTGGTAATTCAGCAGCTTCACTCACTCACACGTCTCCAGATAGAATGTTTGAAGACTCAGCAGAAAAATGACACAGTGATTCAGCAAAATTTAAAATACAAAGTCTGTGATCTTTACTTTATAAAAACCCCACTAAAGTTTTAGACAAATATGCAATATAAAACAACATAAATCCCAGTTTTCAGAGTAATTTATCAACATTATACCCAGATTACACATTTCACTTTGTGACATATGATAAAATTGTGATGACCTCCCACTGATAATAAGAATTCTTGTATAATAATATATATGTAATAATAAGAATTCCTCACTAATTAATTTATTTATAAATTAATTAGTGAATAAAACTGAAAATGAAAGTAAACTCATAAAATTAGGGCAAAATATTGAGCAACAACATGGTCTTTCTGGTCTTTCTGCCTGTTTTGAATGTTATCTGTAAACATGTTTACGTTTAGTCAACAAAGTGTGACAGATCTTATCTTAAACTAGATATTTAAGGTGAATTTAGATGTGGGAGGAACAAATATTTGTACATTATTTAGATAATATTTTGTGTAAACATGACAACCTCACGCAGTCAAAAAACCTGCACGTTTTAGATGAGATATTTGAAGTCGAGCGACCTCATGAATCACTTTTTAAATAACTGTCAAACTGTCAACAATATAAATCGTGCCAAGAGCAAAAAATGCTCTGATGACGTTTGGTAAATCCATTAAACGTTATTTTACGCATGTTATTGGACGCATTTAGACATAAATCATGACATAAACGTTTAGTTTTGGGGACCCAAAAAAAAGGCCTTCCGTGACCCATCTTTGGGTCCCGACCCACTCTTTGGGAACCATTTAAATGCAACTTATTTTGGACTCCAAACATAATACACAGAGAGAATGAATATCTTATAACTCAGCTTGCGTATAACGTGTGTCGGTGTGTGTGTGTGTGTGTGTGTGAGGTGAGGTGAGGTGAGGGAGGCGGAGCCTGGAGGTCGTCCACAGAGAGCAGATGCTGCGACCTCGACCTCCGCGACCCCGGCTGCCTGCTCTGCCTCTGCACTCTCTCTCTGCATGTGTCGTGGTCCAGGGTTAAGGAGGGATGAGCTCCCCCGAGGCCGTGTAGACCGGGGCTCTGTGTGTGTGTGTGTGTGGGGGCTGTCCTCAGGGCCACAGAATGGCTGCCATTTGCTAGCTGAGCCCAGCAGTGAACCAGTCTGCCATACCAGTGACCGGCTGGGAGGGGGACAAAGGAGGTGGAGGGGGTGGGGGTGGTGGTGCAGCGGGGCAACAGATGCCTGCTGGAGCCACAGGGGACCTACGTGAAAGCATCCCCGTCCTCCTCCTCCCTCCCTCCCTCCTCCTTCTCCTCCTGCTCCTGTACTGCTTCCCTGCAACTGGTGTCTAAATTTGTCCTCAGTGGAACATATCTGTCCCCGGTGTTTGTCATGTGACCTTTGAAGTAGGGGGTTGTGGGTAGTTCTATCTCACTTTCACCTCAGACTCTCTCTTTGTTGGCTAACGTCTGCCACTGTCGCTGAATAAATTAGTTAGCTTAAAAATATGATCTGTCGAGTTATCTTAAAGTTAGCTAAAAAAATTATCTATCTATCTAGTTAGCATAAAGTTAGCATACATATTATCTATCTAGTTAGTATAAAGTTAGCTAAACATATTATCTTTCTATCTAGTTAGCTAAAATTCTATCTATCGTCTATCTATCTATTGAGTAAATGTAATAAATGACATTACAAAAATGACAAAGAAGCTCCGTGAACATTTACTTTGACTAATGCTCAAAGTTAATTTTTCTTCAACAAACACACACTATTTACTGAATTCACTGGTTAATTGGAGTGAAATTTTGTTGGAAAACCCAAATGATTCAAAGTCTTTCAGTCTCACTTTCACTTACAGGAACAAACTGAAGGCTCTGTGAACACACTCAACAAACTCAACAATTCAAACTTACTTACTTACAAGAATCACCACAGCAAATAAAGCAATTAACGTTTTAGATGTAGCATTACTCCACATACACAAACTGCTTTAAATCAATTAAAATCTGAAGAGGACATTTTTATCAAAATTTTGTCATAAATTGCTCCCTTTTCTAAATTTAAATCACATGATTGGATGCGATCCAAAGGAATTCTGTTAAATATATACAAGACCAGTTCAACGTTCATATGCTGCCACTGATGTTTGTGGAATATGACGTGCAAGTATAAACATAAACAACTTACCACACAGCTCCAAGAAACAGCAAGTCAGCAAATCCACGTCTGATTCCAGCTGCAGGAACAAATTTCCAGAGGTGGTGGTGATAAACACGCCTGAATGTGGAAGCAAATTCCCTTTCAATGCAATAAAAAAATTCACTCAAATTTCAGTATCCACTCCAAAGCAGTCAATCCAACAGGGGCTTTTAATGTAGCAGCAATCCGTCGAGATCAGACCTCAAGTTCTCCTTTTTGGTTTGGAAGCAGAGTGCAGTGTCCTGAAGCTGCACGTTTTGCTGTGTGACTGTCAACAGATGGAGGCTGATGCATCTACCTACCCCTCCTCACACACTGGGTCTGCCCACTGACCAATGGGGAGGCAGGGATCTGACCACAAACACACACACACACGTCTCACTTTCCTGTCTTTACCAAAGTGTATTCTGTACACACCTCCCCACCAGTAAAAAGGGACTTTAAGATAAACTAGGATAACTCCAACCCCCTCCCCAACCACAACCTCTCTAACACACACACGCACACACACACACACACGCACACACACCGCCAGCCCATCCGCCAGCCTGGGCCATGAATGGACGAGAAGGCCAGAGCTTACAATTGTTGGGAGCGGGACACAAAGGAGGGCCCTCGGCAGGCAGCTGCACACAGACACACCATGCTCAGGGGCCATTATACACACACATACACTCATGCACACATGGGCATGTGCACACACACACACACACACACACATACAAATACAGATACATGAAGAGAAAGCATGAGTTAAAAAAGGACCCAGAATTGAGCCCTGTGGAACACCTGGCTCACTGGGGACGGCTGCCGCCTTCGACCTCTTTGTTTCATGGTTGGGGGGGCGGGGATTGATTTGACTCAGACAATGAGACAAATTATGTTAAAAGTAGTGGTTTTGGGGTGTTAGGAGAGAAAGTGCCTGTGTGTGTGTGTGTCTGACAGAAAGTTAGCAGCTGGGGAAGGATGCTGCCAAGCGGAAAAAAATGTGAAACTAACGAGAGGAAGAAAAGGCAACGAGCAGTAAAAGACAAGAAAGAAAAAAGTAAGGAGGGATAGAGATTTTTTTGTTTGTTTTTTTATTTACAAAGGCCTCAAAGAATTGTGAGGAGGGGTCTTATTTTGAAGCTCAAAGAAATTTAGAGAGCAGAGACCCGTCAATCAGGACTGTAACAAGGCTCTTAAACCTTCAGGATGCAACATTACAACAACCATCCAACGTTCATTCCAGATATTTCACAACGAACAATGATGTCAACTGAGTGACAGAAGAGATATAAGATCAGACAAACACCAAGGTCAGTAGGAATCATCCTCTGGGAACCACAGATATTTGTCGGCTCAGAATTATCATCCAATATTTCAGATGTGGGACCTCATATTCTGGACCAAAGCTGGAATATAAGCCAGTTCATTCACTTCTGGTCAAACCATACATTGTCTTTTGGTAGTTGTATTTAGTTAACCATGATTGAAGCATTTAAATTTAAGAGTACTGCAGCATCCCTCTGTTCACATCCCTAAATACTCTTGGTAGTCACTTACAAGTTCTTTTAAAATAAAAGCCAGCTTCTTCACTTCCAGCCATTTAAGATTTTACGCCAAGCTGGCGATTCAAATTTCCGAGTTTTTTGGTCCTTGCTTTAGAAGTTAGCCCAGAGTGATTTGAAATGGCCTAAAATGAAAAGGGGAGTTTACATTTGAGCGTCACAAGAGGACAAAAGTGCTTTAGCCAATTCTATCACCTGTGTCTAAATATTTCTTGCCAGTTTATCAGAAGTAGTTATTCTAGCTTATTGAAATGACCATACATGTGTATGTATCATCATTTGGACCAACCTTTAATGCGACAGTGCTATTTTGCAAACTTTCTTTGCTAATCATTGTTTTACAACACGTGTGATTCTCCGTGCCCCCCCAAAACATTTCCCAGTTTTCAGTTTCCAATTAGAAAAGTTCAATTAATTAGGACAAAAAGTGCAGTGACCATGTTTCTAAGATATCGTAAAAATTCAGCAGATGTAGAATTCAGTATGTGAGACTTTTGTAACATGGCTAAACTTGTTTTTTTTCTTCAAAAAACTATTAAAAACCCTTTAATATGGAAACAGAGGTTGAGAATGCTTCCATCTCAAATGCCTAAACTTTCAGCATCTACCAAAATAAACTTTGCAAATGTTAAATCACCATTTGTTGGGAATTTGTTGGGGCTTGAGAATCAAAGGTTTGATCAGATAATTAACAAAGGAAAAAGGGCCTTTTGAAGTTGAGCTCGAAAACAAACATTTGTGTGACCGTAGCCTTAGAAGAGCGTTTCCTGTCTGAACTCCATCACCTGCCGTCTCCTCGCCCCACAATCAAACGCACACACGTTCACTTCTTCCCCTGAGGTTTGTCTTTCCTTGTGTTCCTGTCTCATCAAACCTTCTGAGAACTTGCTCCCTTTAGGCAGAAACACCAGTCTGAACAAATAATGACACAATTCACCTTCGGAGCAGGATCTTGATTTAGTGCTGTGACACAATACAGAGCAGATGACGTAACACCTGCAGGTGATAGTTTGAAACTGTGGCTGTATGAGTTCAGTCAGTGTCTGAGAGGCTTCTTAACTTCTGAAGTTAGACAATTCAATTCTTGGGTTTCCACTTTGTCATCTGTGTTTTACAATTAAATATTTACATTTTGATCCACTGGATCCACAAGACCTTTCAGGATCTGTACAGAACTTTACCTGCTTATGGTTATTACCATCTTACATAAACATCCAAAAAATGAGATACAGAGATACTGAACTTTTTCAGAATACCATCAAATCCCTAATCTGAGTCACATATGGATGATTTTAGAACTCAGATTATATTTTTGACAGTTTTGCCCTTTAAAAGAAGTAGTAATTTCTTGAAGGTTTGATCATGACTTTTGTTTTGTTGTTGGCTAACTGATTATGTACAACTATTACAAAAACAATGCTGTCAGACAATTCCTTGACAACATTGCAGTCACTTGATTAGGGATTTTCTTCTCTGTCACCCTGCCCTCCCCTGCCCTCCCCCCGCTCTCCTCTGACTTGCACTGACTCTTTAATTGGGGCTCAGCTGACAGGTTTTTTCTCTCGGGGAGCAGGAGCCATGTAGACCATCTGCTTCTAATCGCAGGATGAACAGGTGTCCCGGTCCCCGCCGCCACCGTCCTGCGCCACAGCCAAGCATCGCGCTGCTGTTTTGTTGTTTTGTGCAACTGCTGTTTACATGAGGTAAATCTGGGTAATCTAATCTGACTTGTGTGGCATTTCTGCCTCAGAAACACGGAAGGAAAACAACATTTTTTAACTGTTGTTTGATCGGTGCACGAATGCATTTAAAATGATGTTATTACAAAATAACCTGGCCTCTATCTTTGCTTCGTACAGCGTTCTACAGGGAAAACCTTCTTACCTTAATCTGTTGCTGTGTTTCTGCCTCCATATTCCCATTTAATTTGAGTTTATTTAAGATTATAGACTTGCAAGTCTTCAAAAACAATCAATACTATTGATTCTTTTTTTTGAAGAAAGGAGAAAGAAAAGGAGTAGAAATGCCATTAGACTTTTCAGACCCCCCAGTGGGAAAAATGTGATGAAATTCCACTCGATGTCAGAGCGAATCCTTACACCCAGCTGTCTTACATCAGTAGTTAAAACAATAAACTATATTCTTATGGATAATGATGTCACGAGTCTTGAGTCTTGAAAAATGCCTAAATGTGTCAAAAACCAGTAATTAAATGTTTTAATGTGAAACACCTACACACCATGCTACAGAGATTTACCATTTTCTAATGAGGCCATTACTTATTTGCATACTACAGCCGAGACATTGTAACGACGTCACCTTTCAGTTCACATATATATCACATTTCCAAGTTCAGGTTCAGCTGGAATGTGGCATATGTGCATCTTACTCTCTGCGCTGCTAAATAATCTCCTCAGATTGCTGTGAGCCGTGCCATGTGTCATCTGGCTAAGTGTTTGCTAACTTCCTGTTAGCTGTTGCTGCTTTTAGCAGTTCCCCTCCATTCCTCTTTGCGTCGTCCCGGGGACACATTTGGTGAATCTATTTGTTTTGTTTTTTTGTCAAACCGTAAATTTGCCATAACTGTAAAGAAAAGCAAACACATTTAAATGATAATATGCTACACGGATAGAAAATGCTAACTAAAGCCACAACAGTTGCGTTCGTTAGCTGATGTCAATAGTTAGCATAAACTACATCTAATATGCCAGGAATTGCGTTATTTACGGCTGCAATTGTCAACTTATCTCTTCACCACATTGACTTTAAGCGACCGTGTGGTCATCAATCAATCAATGACACAGATTTTTCTAGCCTGTTCCATTTCCCAGAGTCTTTAGAGTCTTGCTTTGTCTCTGTGGGACTTCACTTGGCCAGATCAGGTTTAAAATAAAGTTAGCCTAGGCCTGATTTATTTCATCAAATTTTAATTTATTAAACACCAAAGTGTTATGAAGTGGTGACAAAAACACTGCAGGCCTAATTTGACATAAAACACACAACTATAGAGGCCTGTGTGAGTCCTTCCATTGTTTGCGGAGAATCAACAAATTCAAAAGTAACCCACTTTGAAATAAATAAAACAGGGGTCGGCAAGTAAATGTGGTCTAAGCAACTGAATACGTCATATCCTCATCAACTAACCTTTGGTTTAAAAAAGTTACTTCAATTTACCACATACTATTACTTTGATTCAGCTCATCTTTTTTTTCTGTCCCCTCACTTCTCCTCTGTCCCCCATTTTTCCTTTCACCCCAACCTGTCTAGGCAGATGGCCACACATCTTTGAGTCTGGTTCTGTCAGAGATTTCTTCCTGTTAAAAGGGAGTTTGTCGGTGCTGTGATGCTGTAAATATAATCCAGTGGGATCGGTGTGTGCCGGTGCCCCCCCCCCCGGAGAGTAAACACCGTGGCAGGCAGGCAGGCAGGGATTACTGCAGGGCCTGAGAGCTGGATGCACGGAGAAGCAGTTGTCCAGCTGGTATCATCCTCACACACTTTACAGACATAATGCTTCACTCTCAGCCCCCACATGTGAAGAGGAAGGCCAAACAAACCAGACCACATGGTGTGTGTGTGTGTGTGTGTAAAGGGGGATGGAACAGGGTCATCAGATTGAAAAGATTGGCCTTAGGCCCAATGCCCTTTGGGTCACCTAAGGAGGCAAGAAGGCATCATAAAAACATGTGTGCACGCGCACACACACACACACACACTCTCACACACACACACCACCTGCTGTTCACCCAGGCTCGTGTTGGGTGTAATGAAGATGGAGTGATTCAGCAGCAGCACAAAGCAGCGACTCATTGCCTGGATTTACTGCATCAGGCTAATCAAACCTCAACCCAGTCGGAGCTGTGGTTTCAAAGAGGAATGTTCCACTGCAAATAAGTGTTGTTTTATCGCGTAGTTAACAAGGATGCTGTGGTGTTACACAGAGTTTAGACACTCACCGAAACCCATCATTTATCGTTTGGAAACTTAGCAGAGCTTAACCGGACACGACCGATGTTGTATTCCAGTCACCAAACCCCTGAGTCAAGATTTACGTGAGATTATTTCCATTTGTCAAGTGTTCAAGTTTGAGTCAACAAAGAAGTGTCCAAGTCGAGTTCCTCAATCTGAGACAGGGAGTCAATTTTCAGATGAACTCTGTCTGTCAGACCTGAACCGACGTCTGGAGAGTTTAGTCCGTACATGTTTTTTCTTTCACACGTGGATTATCCAGTTTCTCCTCCTCCTCCTTCCTGTCCTCACATGTGTCTCCTCAGACATTAGCTATTGATCTGATTAGGCAGGAGAACTTCTTCTTCTCAAAGGTGAAGAATTGTCGGAATTTAGTCAAGAGAATGAACACTTTAGCGCCGCAAATTTAGTAGTAACACACATGATTTTTCCTTGTCCATCGTGAATTAGTCATGCCTGTTAATGTATTTTATCAACAACAAAAAAACGCATAAATTACCGTTTTTAGCTAGAAACTGCTAACTTAAGCAGACAACAGTGGTTAGCATAAACCACAGTGAAAAATCTGCTAGTGGGTTCAGCAAATGTAGCTTGGTGAAAGTTCTTAAAACCAGCTCTGAAATCCAGCCACTTCCAGATAAAAACAGGCCACAAACTAGACTAAACTGGGGTGGAGTGGCTCAGTGGTTAAGACCGGTACCCTGTGTGCGAAAAGACATCATAGTCGCAATGGTCGCAAGTTCGATTCCACCCCTGGCTGATTGTACTCAATTCAATTGTAAGTCGCTTTGGATAAAAGCGTCTGCTAAATGACATGTAATGTAATGTAATGTAATGACTAAATTTGAGGGTTTGTGTGAGTGGTGCAACAGGGTTTTAAAATTATAACTAAGACGTTATAGAAACGCGATAAACAAGCATGCACAGATTAGCCTCTTCAGAGAGGAGACTCCAAGCTCTTGTTCTTTGGTGAGGATTTCTCGCAAACCAATATTTTATTTGCAATTTGTGTATTTTTGAATTTGTGGTTAATTTTTGGTTTGTGGTGTTTACAAATATTGACACAAATCTAATTCTGTAGAAAATAAGCATGAAGTCACAGAGAGCCTCTACTGCAAATCCTGGAAATGTCACGGAATTTCAAATTCATAGCTCTACTGTCACAGTGTCTTTCATGCGCACACACACACACACACACACACACACACACAGCTCCCTGATTAAGTCATGATAGATCGTCCTCACAGGGCCTGGCCTACGTGTGTGTGTGTGTGTGTGTGTGTGTCCCTGGTGTGTTTTAGCAAAATTTCCAAATTTCCATATATTTTGGTGCATTGCTGTGTGCGTCTGCCCGTGTGCAGGTGCATGGCAGCATGTGTGTGTGTGTGTGTGTGACATCAGGGCGAGTGCCAGGTCACAGGGGTCAGCGGGGAATAAAAGCACGGAGCAGCTCCCAGCTGCCGGGCCAAACATCATCTAGCAAACCCCCGCCTTCTTCCATCCCCCTTCCTTTTCAATGGGAGCGTGCCACTGTCCTGCTTACTGCTGACACATGCACATTCACACACACACACACACACACACACATACACGCTTGTCCCGCCTGGCAGTTCCCAGTCGTGTCTCGAGCTCACTGCAGCGGTCACATGAGGTAAAAGCCACATGTGGACATACATAATATGGACAAAAGTATTACACCAACATGGACTGTTAATATGGAGTTGGTCCCTCTTTTGCAGCTACAACAGCTTCCACACTTCTTGGAAGACTTTATCCCCAAATTTCGAGGTACCTCTGTGTGAATTTGTATCCAATTATTCTGTATTCTGAGCATTGATGAGGTCAGGCTCCGATGTTGGACGAGAAGGTCTGGCTCACAATCCCTGCTCCAGTCCATCCCAAAGGTGCTCGATGGGGGTTGAGGTCAGGGTTCTGTGCATGAGCCAGTCAAGTTCTACCACACCAAACTCAAAGTCAAACCATGTCTTCATGGTCCTTGCTTTGTGCACTGGGACACAGTCTGAAGGACCTTCCTCAAACTGTTGTTCCTTAAAAACTTGGAAACATAGCATTATCCAAAGTTTCTTGGTATTCTGAAGCATCTAGATTGTCCTTCATTGGAGATAAGGGGCCCCCAATTCAGTAATTAACAGGTGTGGCCAAATACTTTCGTCCATATCTTGTATGTGAAGCTGCAGAAAATAAGATGTGATCAGCTCGTCACTGGGGTGGTACCCTCTAAAGTACAAGGTACTTATTTGTACCCTTGTGGTTTGTACCATCATGAGACCATTGTTCTAACCCTGGTGACAATTTTGTACCTTCATTTAGGAGTGCATTCATTCATTCATTCTTTCATTCCTTCATTCATTCATCGTCTACCACTTTATCCTACACCTGAGGGTCGTGGGGCTGCTGGTAACAAACATACGTACATATGTGCATTCTATCTTGTATCCTTACGTAAGAGAAAAAAAAAAGCTTTGTGTTGTTTTGATCTTGTTTATTTCACTCGTGATCACTGATCCTCAAAGTGATTTTAAATAACTGTGTTAGTGAATGCATCGCTGAGCCCATGACGACATGAAACTGTCAAACGACACTTATCTTATTGTGTCAAGAGTCAAGACATTCACTTTGCATATTAGCAAGATGAACACAAACACATCAGACCTGTGTGTGCGTGTGTGCTTGTATTTGTTTCCTCTTCAGGACATCTTTTCTGTCATATACACTGACCTCGTCAGGACCAGTAGTTCTCGTGGAGACCAAAAACCTGATAATTATATTATTTGTACCATTAGACACATGTTGTGTTGTCTCTGTTGTAAAATAATTGAAAAATAAAATAATAATAATTTCCATATCATATTCAGTACATTATTTTTTTTTTCCCCTTTACTTGTAGTGCACCCCAGGGTTCTGGTTTAGGCCCGATCCTATATCATGACCTATTTACTGTTTATCTGCCACTAAGATAGAGCACAAACAACTCTCTCCAGCACTGATTTGATTGTATTAATGACATTAATGCTGTATTTGTATCCTAAGAAGAAAAGCTGCACAAACCTGCACTTGTATACATATGTTTGTAAGGTCCAAAAAATGTTTTGAGGACACAACTTTGAAGTTCTTTTTTGGTGCTAATACATAGTTTTGGGGTTAGGGTTAGAATTGGGTTTAGGTTATAGTGAGGGTATACTAACCCTTACCCCTAACCCTTACCCTAACCCTAACCCTGTCTAGCACATTCCTGGGTCACTAAATCTAGCAATGTCGGTTTGGCTTCAGATAGGCTCCAAATGGCCTGAAACATGCTCCTGAGTGGTTTTTGTCAGGTACATGTTGGACCTGGCACTTGGTGAAATTTTCGCATTGAATGGCGATTTTCAATCGGCCATAACTCCGCCCGGGAACGTTTGGGAGACTCCACTCCTAGTGCATTGGAAAGCCCGTGGCCACATTAGGGGGTACGGCAAAAATTCAAGTCAATCCGAAAAAGTCAGATTTTGACGGGTTTTGGGAAATAACTCAAAAACTACACGTTTGGTCATGGGGTGTTTTAGGCTGGCTAAGTGCGGCTCCTCGAGACGCATCCTTGGACACCTAGCTCGGCTTTCTAGCACCTTCCTAACTCGAGATAAGTCCAGAATGACCGAAGAATTTTCGGTCATTTTTCCATATCTCGGCTTCCTTTTGTCCTACAATCACGGGGGTTTCACCAGGGGCTCCGGAGGGCTAAATGGGGGGGCGGACGTTGGTTTGGAGTCGATCCGACACTTCGTTCAAAAGTTATTCGCGGAATGACCGCAAAATGGTGGTTTTCATCCCTATACCTTACCCTAACCCTTACCCTTACCCTAACCCTTACCCTAACCCCTAACCCTAACCCTTACTTGCCTAACCTAACCTACCTAACCCTTACCTAACCTAACCCTAACCCAACACCTAACCCTAATCCTGACCTGGCTCTGACCCTTCAGAAGATCTTTGTGTCTCTCTCTCTCTCTCTCTCTCTCTCTTTCTCCTCTCTCTTACAGGACGGGCTCTGGGGGACTGGGTGGACCCTGCCGGGGATGTCCCGGATGGTGTGCGCACTGACTCCTCTGCCCCTTGTGGACAGTGGGGTCCAAATGCTTTTTTTCTAACCCTAACCCTACGGCAAAAATTCAAGTCAATCCGAAAAAGTCAGATTTTTACGGTTTTTGGGAAATAACTCAAAAACTACACGTTTGGTCATGGGGTGTTTTAGGCTGGCCAAGTGCGGCTCCTCAAGACGCATCCTTGGACACCTACCTCGACTTTCTAGCACCTTCCTAACTCGAGATAAGTCCAGAATGACCGAAGAATTTTCGGTCATTTTTCCATATCTCGGCTTCCTTTTGTCCTACAATCACGGGGGTTTCACCAGGGGCTCCGGAGGGTGCCTAAGTAAGAGTAGGGCGTTGGTTTGGAGGCGATCCGACACTTCGTTCAAAAGTTATTCGGCGGAATGACATAAAATGATTAGTTTTCATCCTATACCTTACCTAACCCACCCTGCCTAAATGGGGGGGCGGACGTTGGTTTGGAGTCGATCCCACCCTTCGTTCAAAAGTTATTCGCGGAATGACCGCAAAATGGTGGTTTTCATCCCTATACCTAACCCTTACCCTAACCCTAACCCTACCCTACCCTAACCCTAACCCTTACCTTACCCTTACCTAACCTAACCCTTACCTTACCTAACCTAACCTAACCCTCTGGACTGCCTCCACCTCCTCCGCCTAAACCTAACCCCCTTCCCCCTCCTTATCCCCCCCCCATCCCTCACCCTAATCCTAACCTTAACCCAGGGACGGGGATGGGGGAGGGGGGTCTTTATCCCAACCCCCTCCCCCACCCTAACCCTAACCCTAACCCTGACCCTTGGGCTGAAGTGGGGGAGGGGGGTTTGTATCCCGACCCCCTCCCCCACCCAGCCCCTAATCCTAACCTCTCTACCCCTCCTCCTGTCACTGACCCCCAACCGAATTCTGTTCGATTCGGGGCCAGTGCGGGCTCCCCCTACCCCAGCCCCAACCCTAACCCAGGGGCTCCCAAGCCCCTCCCTAACCCTAACCCTAACCCGGTTGGAATTGGAGGCAGCCCGGACCCCAGACAGAACCCCCCTGACCACACACCACAATCCGACCACACCCTGACTGACCCGACACGACTGATACCTTTTATTTCCACCTTCTCCCATAGAACCACAGGACTCCACCGGACCATCAAAAATAACTTTTCTATTTTACAGCAGCAACCAGCCTTTCATAACCACAGACCCATCTCAGCTTACAGGAGAAACCGGAATTTACACAACATACTCACGCAATCCAAATTCTCCGATCACATACCCCAACTTCATTCAGAACACTCCACCCACTACAAACATAGAAAATTCATTCATAATCCACACAGCAGTACAGCATATCCAACACTGGGCACCTTCTCTCTCAACACCACAAACGTCATCTACATCATCACCTGCAAAACCTGCAATAGACACTACATAGGCGAAACACAACATTCCATACTCACCCGTTTAAAACAACACCTGTACAACATTGGGGAAGGCAGACTTCAGACTCCACTGGTCAGCCATTTCCAACACCACTCCCCCACTCATCTCATCATCTCCGGCCTGGAGAACAACAACCACTGGACCATCGGGCAGAGAAAGAGGGCGGAAAGGATTTGGATCCACAGGCTGGGGACCACCACACCAGGGGGTCTTAATGCAGATTAGACCACATCTTACTGCTTCCCCCTGACGTGGTCGTCCCCTCTTGACCCACTTTTTACAGCCGTTTGGGGCTCTGGAATCCCCCTAGTTTTAAACATATACTTGTTTTAACAGAACTTTCACTCCCTCAGGCAGGACGGCATCAAACCCAAAACAAAAGTTAAGTAAGTTCAAATTATTTTATACATTTTTTAGATTAAAACAATTATTTTACAGCGTATTTAAATTCTTAGTCATTTTATCCACTCATTTACTTTATATTAAACATTCTTAATCATCTTTTATTCAACTAAGATTGATCTTAAGCTTGTTTATTTTATTCATACTTTTTATTATTCAATGTTTACCCTCTACTTGAGATGCCGTCCTCCCCGGGGCCCCATGCGGCCGAGACTGGAGTTGAACCCGGGTCGCCCACATGAAGGCCAACGTTATTGCCACGTCACCACCACTCCACGGATCCTTTTCCCCTCTTTTAATATAATTTTATACTGCTTATACTTACCTTCCCCACAGCACTTACCTTCCCACCCACCTGACGGCGACCTGGATTCGACTCCAGTACTCCTCAAATTAATGATTAGGTTTATTCCAAAAATTATAAAACAAAATAAAATGAACACAGTGGGCGCCCTCTTCCTGCCCGGGGCTCTGCCTGGGGATCGAACCCTGGTCTCCCGGCTGGCAGACCTGGACTGGATCACCATCGCCACACACCGGATCAGTAGGCCTGTGCACATAAAATGGACCCTCCATAACCTCTAACCCCAACCCGAACCCCAACCCTAACCCTTACCCTAACCCTTACCCTTACCCTATACCCTTACCCCTTACCCTAACCCTTACCCTAACCCTTACCCTAACCCTAACCTTATTTTAACACTCATGCTTTTTTTAAAAACCAGCACGTTCCTTTACCTTGAAAAAAAAAAACCGCCGCTGGTAAATTAAAATTATTTTATACGTATTTTAGATTAAAGAATTATTTTACAATGTATTTAAATTCTTAATCATTTTATCCACGCAATTATTTTACATTAAACAGTCTTAATCATCTTTTATTCAACTAAGATTGATTTTAAGCTTTTTATTTTGCTCATGTCTTTTATTATTCAACATTTTCTCACCCCTGTACTTAGGATGCCGTCCTCCCCGGGGTCCCATGCGGCCAAGACTGGAGTTGAACCCGGGTCGCCCACATTAAGGGCAGCATTTCTGCCACGTCGCCATCCTCTGGCCCACTCCACAGATCCCTTTCCCCTCTTTTAAAATAATTTTATACTGCTTATACTTACCTTCCCCACAGCACTTACCTTCCCACCCACCTGACGGAGACCTGGATTCGGCTCCAGTACTCCTCAAATTAATCATTAGGTTTATTCCAAAAATTATAAAATAAAATTAATCTAGTGGACGCCCTCCTCCTGCCCGGGGCTCTGCCTGGGGATCGAACCCTGGTCTCCCAGCTGGCAGAGCTGGACTGGATCACCATCACCACACACCAGATCAGTAGGCCTGTGCACCTAAAATGGACCCTCCATAACCTCTAACCCCAACCCCAACCCCAACCCTTACCCCTCGATGGCAAGATTCAAATTTTTCTAGACCTTACCCTAACCCTGACCCTGACACAAGGAAAACATTTTTTTTTTAAAAATGTCTTATATTTTCTTGACCCCAATTTTAATTTTCAAGGCACTATCACTAGAGCCAACCCCTGTTTTTGTGGGGATTTGGAGTTCTCGGTCCTGGGGAGAGGGATGATGGACTGTGCCTTTAATTTTGCCTAAACCTAACCCAAACCATCAACAGTTAAATTTTTCAGACAAAACTACAAGCCAGTAGGTGGCAGTGTTTACCTGTGATGGTGTTGTATGGATGTGTAATAGCAAATGTGAGCTGTTTTTACAGGTTGACGAGGACAGAGTAACATTTTACAAAAAGACAGAAGATTTAATGTTGATATATTTATTGAGCACAAAAAACATATATTGTTAGATACTTGCTGTTTATGTACTCTTCTGTCTCTCAGACGGTACAATATAGTCCACCCAATGGAGACAAAGTCAAAGATTGTTGTCCAGATTTCTGCTGGCTGATCCTTTCAGCTCAATACTCCCTTCTGGAAAGGGTAACCAGAACAAGTACGGTGGGCACAACTCTCTTTCTGAAGGTTTATTCCACATACACAGTTAAATAGCAGTTAGACAGTTAGTAGTTAGCTACTAACCAAAGTTAGTTAGGTTGTAAAACCGACAAGTCGTACAGGTTTTGATGATAGATAGATTTACAAAGGCACATACGAAGGTCAATATATAACAAAACATGGCTTTGACAATGCACCTTAAAGGCACTTTAAAGGCAACGGTGCTTTGATACCAATTACAACAATGAACAGATAAATAGAATGAAAGATAAATAGCTTTGCCTGCTAGAAAGTTCTACAATTGTAAGGTTGATTTCATTTGTGTTTAACTGAGTGTCTGTTTTGTGTCTGATATCAATATTACAAAAGTACACATAACAGAATTAATCACATCTTTTAACCCTTAAACACTGAGCGTATCGCTGACCACACGCTGGCACAAGCACACTTTGTGTTACTGTAGTTACGCCACAGTTTGTGAAAGCTGAGAAGTGACACGTCAAAGTCGACATGTGGTTATTACAGTGATTTGTGTAACGAAATGACTAGCAAAACTGCTCTTAAAAATAATTAAAACTCATTTAAAAAAACGGACATACCAGCAACCAACTGTTTGAGCTAATTCCAGCCACACATCATGGACAAAGCAATAACAACAGGAACATTCCCACCAGGCATGAACATATTTTATAAAACAGCCACATGCAATAAAATACATATAAACACAACACAAGGCACATTATGTCTCTACAATAACCTCCCTCACTCCTGAACCTGAACCAGGAAACATTAAGGCCCCAGACTGAAGCAGCGAACACTGCAGTCAGTCCACCACCACCTCCTACAGATTCAGCAACACCGGAATACAACCATCCCCCCCACACACACTAAGATGCATCAACTTAAAGTACCTTATTGGAGTGAAATAACTGCAGCCCCTTTTGTTGCAAAGTGACAATGCACATACCTACAGATAGCTTAAGCCCTGTGTAATCCAACAGTACCACCACATCCATCTCTCTATCTTGCGGTTAAGGGTGATGGTTTTCATCCCTTACTCTAAATTAAAAGACACTGCAGGAAAGACTCTGTGACATATTTTTATGAATTTAAACACATATTACTTTGATATGTACACTCGACAGATAAGCCTCTACACAGACAACTCTATAGTAACAGTAACATTTAACAACAGCTTTCTTGAGCAGGAAATGAAGTTGCAACAGCAGCAATGTGACAGACGTTGCTCTAAAGAAAACCACGCGATGAATCATACTTCCTCTAACAGTCAGGCCTCCACTCTGCATTCATTCTCTCGGAAGACAGATGGCGGGTGCAAAGTAAGATTGCATTAAATTACTCCACCATGATCATAATTTCAGATTTGATGTTTCAATTTTGACATTTGTTAGTGTCATGTTCATCTGAAAATTTCTCATTATTACACTTATTTGTGTGTCAACCTTCACTCGCTGGTGCGTAATAGATAAGAACACAAGAAAATGTCATCATAAAATGAACTTAACATTCTTTTGTTGAACAGATAGATGAAGTTTAGTCTTTCTTCACGAGGAAGTGTTAATGAAAAATTTTAAACTCACTTCTGTTTCTGGGTTAGGGTTTGTTAAGTCATGTGATCATGTATACATTCACTTTTACATAAATACAAAACATCATTTATATCCCACTATATACATTGTTAGGTCACGTTACAAAAGACTAACAATATCAAATCCTCGGCTCAACAAACAATTCATTTTTCAGGCCTCAACTCTTTTACTTTCACATGTTTCTTCCTTTAGCAGAAAAACAAGTGTTTTGTAACAGTGAAGCAACTCGAGCTACAAACAGGAACCAAACAGGAAAGTGTGTGTGTGTGTGTGTGGTTTCACAGGTTCAGTAATAGTCTTTGTGTCCTGAGCACATATTTAATTTTGATCTATGTAAAACAACTTCATTATATTTGGATACAAATAGATACATACTTTAGCTTATAATTGCTTAAAACACATGTGCAAGTGGGCCGAGGGGCATTTTGAGTTATTTACAGATTCTGAAAAGCAACATCATTAAACACATGAAGATGTGACCATTTAAATGTAGGCACTCCTCAAACTGATTTAGAGAGACTTGTACTCACTTATATAGACGCCATGTTTACTTTACATTACTTAACATGTCCTTTGACATGGATGCAACATGTTCGAGCATGAAAATTCTGTGTGTTAGCTAACACTCATTAGCTCACCTTCATACTTTTTTCACAAGATAAACTGTCCATGTTTGTATTTACTATTCATTGTGGATAGTACATACTGTATGACTGTTAATGTCACTATATATGGTCAACAGGTGAATGTATGTATCATGTATGGTTTATATATTAATGTTTACTATTATAATAATAGTAATACTAATGACTTCAATTTATAAAGCACCTTTCACGAAACCCAAGTTGGCTGTACAGTTGAGAACAGAGAAAAAAAACAGAACAAACACACTAGCAAACAAACACATGATCCATCCAGGTCAGGCATGCACAAAATCCGGCCCAGATTTGAAAGGAAGGCAGAGTGTTTTTATTTATTCACTTCAATGTGGTTTAGATTTGGTTACATTGTTATTCAAAAATAATAAATGTGATGATAAAAAACAAAATTTTAATAGTATTTGTTTGTAACGTTTAATGTTAAATAAGGTCTGAAGGAACGTTTGGCCCCTGAGAATCTTCACCTTGTTTAAAAAAAGTGTGGACACCTCTATGTTGATGTATATACTAAATATGTTTAAAATATATATAGTTTACTTAACACTTGTGCCCAAAACAGGCTCTTCACTCAAACACACTCAGTAAGTGTTTTGACAACAATGTCATATGACTGAGTGAGTTACACACAGAATCAAGAAAAACGACTGAATTAAAATCAATTAATTTGTCTTCAGAGTCACAAAACTGCAGAATCAGCTGAATCAGCAACAACAGCTGAGCTCAGTACAGCTGAGAACAAAGAGTTCACAGAACTGTGGAGAACGTCTGAGTCAGTCCAAGTCCATGGTCCTTCAGGACTCTGACCTTCCTGAAAAACCGGTACGTTAAAAAGCAATCCCCCACACACACACACACACACACACATTGTTGTAATTGGTATCAAAGCACCGTTGCCTTTAAAGTGCCTTTAAGGTGCATTGTCAAAGCCATGTTTAGTCATATATTAACTTTTGTATATCTATCTATTAGTGATGGTGACTTTGTATATCTATTAGTGATGGTGAGATGAAGCCTCATGAGGCATTGAACCACTTGAGCCAATTGGTTCGAGAAAGGGTTTATTTCTTGAAGCTTCATGTGCACACAAAACCACCTACTGGCCAAGTGTATAATCACAGGCAGCTGTATCTGAACCACATAATGTGTGATGAATTGAATTTTTGTGTCTGTTAGAAATGTATGAATTACAACAAATGTATGACCAAATCGTTTTTGTACATATGTGTTTAATACATTTTTGAATGTATTCTGTGTGTGTAAACCTTCCCAAAATGGTAATATCATAATATGGCAGGTTGTCCAATGTTTTTCATGAAAATGGCATGGGCGTAATCAGGCAGAGGACAGTGAAAGTGCTTGTGGAACTAAGAAAAGGGCACAGATTATGCTTGTGTAACTAAGACAATGATGAGCCTCACTGGCTCCATCCTGTATCACCTATCCTACTCTTCTCACTCTCCTAAATCTCTCTCCCTAAACTCTCCAAACTATATAAACGCTATCCAAACTCTCCAAACTATCCAAACTCTATCCAAACTCTCAACTGACCGCAACTCTCCTTCAAAAACCCACATTTTGAATGGAGCCTGAGGGGTCTATATAGCTGTAAAACCTTGCGCAAAATCTGAACCACTTCATGAAGCAATCACGTGGTACAGCCGGGCAGCGAGGCTTCAGACGTCATCATTTTTGGCTCCTCCCCTAAATGAAGTAAGCCTCGATGCGCGCATCGCGGAAACGCCCCCTACCCTACTCGGCACACGCTTCGAAGTCTCGATACGGAACGTCACATCACTAATATCTATCATCAGAAGCTGTACGACTTGTCGGTTTTACATATATCAATCTATCATCAGAACCTGTACGACTTGTCGGTTTTACAACCTGACTAATTTCTAACTACTAACTGTCTAACTAACTAACTCTAGTTAGTAGCTAACTACTAACTGTCTTTCTAACGGACTGCTGTCTAACTACTAACTGACTGCTGTCTAACTGCTGTTTAACTGTGTATGTGGAATAAACCTTCAGAAAGAGAGTTGTACCCGCCGTACTTGTTCTGGTTACCCTTTCCAGAAGAGAGTATTGAGCTGAAAGGATCAGCCAGTAATAATCTGGACAATGATGTTCTAACATTCTTCACAAACGTGTTTTAATGTTCTTCACAAACGTGTTCTAATGTTCTTCACAAACATGTTCTAACATTCTTCACAAATGTGTTCTAACATTCTCCACAAATGTGTTATACCGTTCTTCACAAACATGTTCTAACATTTCTTATTCACCATGTTGTATCTGTAGATCTCTCGCCATCGCAGAAATCAGTCTCAGTACAGTGTAATTGTGGGAGGAGCTACAGCATTTGAAACACAGGTAATGTCTCATTACACAATATGGAAGTGTCAAGTCACATTCAAATCAATTTATTTGTCAAAACATAAATTTGAAGAGCTATGGGTAGACAGAAAATAGTCCTACAGTCTAATACTTCAAATTGGTGTGGCTAACTATCTTGTAGTGGGTGGGATAATCTGGCTCAGCTGGTAGAGGTGAAAGGAAAAAATGTGGGAAAGGAGAGAGAAGGCTGTAAAATGGAAGTAATCAAAACTTTGAATAATCCAAGCAGCAGCACCGACCGTTTCCTCTCTGAATAACATATATTTCATGTATTCTGAACATTATTCTTCATTCAGAAACATTTTAGTAGCAATTTCTTTACATCGTACAAGAACGTTTCCAAAACATATTTAAATTACAATGTTTCCAGACTAATATAATCAACCTCAAAACAAACTTGCATTTACAATGCTTTTATCAGGAAATTAAATACATGCAGTAATGTCTTTGATCTACAGAATAGATCAGGTTTTTCCAGTCCTGGACCTTAAGATCCACTGCCATGTTTTAGATCTTTTTATTCATCAAACTCTGCAGAAACCTGGTAACGAGCTGTTACTGTTACTAATAAAATTGTTCACCAATGGTGGGTTCAAAAAGGAAAATCTTAAAATTTGGTTTCAAAGAACCTCTGAGTTACCAGAGGTTTGTTCCAGATCAGAACTTAGGTAACGCTTAAGTGGTTCACAACATAACAGCAGATCACAAATGTCTTTAAGTGCTTGAAAAAGTCCAATGTTTGGATCTGATAACTGGAGATCTGAAAACTGTTTATCATAATAAACAAGGACACAGTTCAGAGACACAGGAGCTTTAAAAAAACACTGGGTTCTGTGCTCACAGGTCAAAAATGACAAATGATGAAAAACATACCAGTGAAACACATAAAGAACACAGACACTGAGGTAAAGACCATGTGAATGTTTTATATGCACAGGGAGGCACAGGTGTCACAACCTGGCTCAAAGTATGTGACAAAAAGGGAGACCACACATAGTCTGCACATCATTTAAACATATGTTAATTATATATTAAATTAAAGTAATCAAATACTTAAACATAATGTGTAAACAAAACAGGAACAAATAATGTCAGTCAGCAGGCCAGAGGAAGAGAGCGAGCATTTATGGCAGGTCTGCTTAAATAGCTTCCTGAGCTGTGTGCAGGTGTACTGCATCATTCAATCGGCCACAGCTCCGCCCACCTGAAAGAGAAGGAAAACAGCAACAAGGGAAGCAAACATGGCCCAGAATCCGTCACGTGGAAATGTGACAGGATGTTGACAATGAAAACAAACTGCCAAAATAAAACCAGAAATAAAAAAAATTAACACCAATTGTGTGATTTGACAATTTAAAAGGAGTGAAGGATGCAACACTGACTTTGTAAATGTTTCTATGATTATGATTTTAAATTTGGCACTAACATTAAATCTTTTTATTATTTCAAGTTTTATCTTTATTTATTCTTTGTTTAAAGAAAAATTAAAGGTGTGTTTGTGTGTGTGTACATGCATGTGCGTACGTGCAGGGGGACTTTGGAGGTGAACAGCTGAATGTGACAAAGATCTCAGAGAGGGGTAAGAAACAGAGAAAGAACTGGACTTTGATGTGGTCAGTGTTGAAATCAGACCAACTGCTGTTTTACAAAGACAGACAACAAATCACAGCTCTGGTACGTATGTTTTCATGCTCATGTTTTCATCCTCATCCTTTTATCCTTCGTGTGTGTGTGTGTGTGCTCATGCATGTGTGCGTTCACACTCAGAAACCAGATGGGAGGACTGATGTGGTTCAGCTGTGGGGAGCTGTTATTGAGTGGATTACAGAAAAGTCAAGCAGGAAAAATGTGTTCCAGGTAACAATAGAACTTAAAGTTAACGCAGAGAAAGTGACGATGAACACATTTAACTCCTCACCATTTATACCACCACCGCTTTTATAACAGATCACAACAAACACAGGAAGTGAGTATCTGATTCAGGTTGACAATTTCTCGACTGCCAACAAATGGTATGATGCCATTAAAAGGGCCATCGACTCCTCAGTAAGAACTTACTGCCTTTTAATGCAAAAAGTAACTTTTCTTATCAGTGTAAAGATCCAGTCTTTGTTGTGATACAAATGCGTTTCTTTTCAGACTAAAGCAGATTTTCATCTGCGGAGATCAAACAGTACAGAGAACCTGCACAGACACCGCTCTCTGCCTGGATATGGCTCCACCTCCACAAATACCAAACCATGCAACCTGGGTCACAGACGTTCTATCAGTAAGAGACATCATCACTGTGATCATCATAAAACATCAAAACCACTGACATTAGTTAACTATGAAACATACATGTTATACAGTGCTGTGCACATTCAGGAAACATTTTTCTTCTACATGTTAGTTTTTTACCCTTAAACAAATGTTGGACCTGAAAGCAAACTAAACAGACACAAAATTAAACATTTTATAATAATTTTATTCTCTTATATGCTAAGAGAATACACTCATAATAGACAATGAAGACTATGTACAGTACACACTAGAGCTGATGTGTCGACTCGTTGATGTCAGTGGCACAAATCGACAAGTCAGGTGTTTTTTCCCCTGTGTGTGTGTGTGTGTGTGTGTGTGCTTGTCTACACAATACTATCTCTCTTTGTACCACAATCACCGCACCATGCTGGTATTAGAGGTTCTGAGTGTGGCAGCGGGCGAGTCCAGTGGGGGGTGCAGTGGGGGGTCCAGTGGGGGTGTGGAGGCAATGCTGTCGAGTGGTACGATGGGGGCGCTGAGTGTTGTTGGGGTTTGGGACGAACAGATCGGGGGAAGCACACCTCCGGGTGTGGACGTGGCCCAGACTAGAACCTCTGGGAGACATCTTAATCACTTGCTGTTGTGCACTTAAAATGACCTGAAAATTCAAGGTATTAACCTTTGTTTTGTTTTGTTTTCTTGACTTTTTTTTACTGTACATGTTGACTGTTAATGTTACAGAGAACTTTAATAAAAGTTGCTCATTGCTGTGTCAATGTGATGACGTCATCAAACCACTGGTCGATACGACTTTGACTTTATTGACAGATGTTTATCTGAAACAATGTCATTAATGCCCTACTACATACAGTATATGTACAGACTGTCCTAATCAGAAGGATATGGCCTCTCATCTCACGCTTGGACTACTGCAACTCCCTCTTAGCTGGTCTCCCGGCGTGTGCCATACGACCTCTGCAGCTCATCCAGAATGCAGCAGCTCAACTGGTCTTCGACTTACCAACCACTCCTCCGCTCCCTTCACTGGCTTCCTGTAGCTGCTCGCATCCACTTCAAGACTCTAGTGCATGCGTTCCATGCTACAAACAGATCCGGTCCAGCCTAGACCCAGGACATGATCAAAACCAACACCCCAGCCCGCCCACTCCGCTCTGCATCGGCAAACCGGCTTGGTGCCCCCTCACTGAGAGGATCGCAGAGGCATTCACTGAACTCACGACTGTTCGCATCCTAGCTCCTAAATGATGGAACAAGCCCCCCGTCGACATCCGGACAGCAGAAAGCCTCCACATCTTCCACCACCGTCTAAAAACACATTTCTTTCGACTCTAACTCGACTAAGACGACGACAAAGAGAAAAAAAAAGAAAGAAAAAAGCACTTATACATCGTACTTATGACTAGCACTTTATAGTTTGGTTTACTTAAATCACTTACTTATTTCTAGCACTTGTTTGTACCCAAATGTTTAAATGCACTTATTGTAAATTGCTTTGGATAAAAGTGTCTGTTAAATGACACGTAATGTAATGTAATGTAATCTTTATATTCATAGACATGTTCAGCAGCTCAAAGCTGAAACACAGTTCATCAGACATTACCGACAAGAACGGGGTGAAGAACAGACTGAGGAAGTTCATAAGTCGACGTCCGTCCATAAAGACGCTGCAGGAGAAAGGCCTCATCAAAGGTTCCACATGGTGACACAGTCGCCATCTTGTCTTTACTCATGCAGCTTTTAAGTGGTTACAGTGACACTAACAATTCATGTTCTTCTCAGATCGAGTGTTTGGCTGCAAACTGTCAACTCTCTGTGAACGAGAAGGAACCATTGTGCCGAAATTCATCCGAATGTGTTTGGACGCAGTTGATAAACGAGGTGTGTGACATCAGTACAGACGTGTAACAGCAGTACAGAAGTGTAACATCAGTACAGACGTGTGACATCAGTACAGACGTGTAACATCAGTACAGACGTGTAACAGCAGTACAGAAGTGTGACATCAGTACAGACATGTAACATCAGTACAGACGTGTGACTTCAGTACAGACGTGTAACATCATTACAGACATGTGACGGCAGTACAGACATGTAAATATTGTGTCAGTTTTGAAAATACAGACTGAATGTATATTTTCAGGTTTGGAAGTCGACGGTATTTACAGAGTCAGTGGAAATTTGGCCACTATTCAGAAACTTCGCTTTATCATCGATCAAGGTTTGATATAAAACACATATTGAACTAAACTGTACTAAAATGAACTAATTTGAACTAATGCAAGCTCACTGGAAACAATCCCAAACTAACTGAGCCAAACTGAACTAACTGATACTTTCCTAAGCTCATTAAACTGTACTAATCTGAACTAACCAAATTTTGTTTTCTTACAAATATCAACCATTATTGAAATAAAAAAGTAAATTGGTAATATGTGTTTTTTCTTTATCCTCTGGTACCATGTGACTCTACATTGCCTCTTGTGGACACTGATGAACAGAGGAGCAGCTGGACCTTGACCAGCATCAGTGGGACGATGTCCATGTCATCACAGGAGCTCTGAAGATGTTTTTCCGTGAACTTCCAGAACCACTGTTTCCCTTTAGCTTCTTTCAGCTGTTTGTGGATGTGATCAGTGAGTTTCCAAAATGAACTTAGTACAGTAGCTGGGAGTGGAGTTGCAGAGCCAGGGGGTGGGGCTACTGAGCCAGAGGGTGGAGTTACTAAACCGGAAGGTGGGGCTACTGAGCCAGAGGGTTGAGTTACTGAGCCAGATAAATATATATATATAATTCTGGACTTTAGAGACTTTTGACATTTATGCTGGACAAATTTTATATATGTGCCCAGCCATGGCAAGTTTCTGTTTTTTCCAGAGACTTGTTTCTGGAACACGTCTCCCAAGGGGCATTTCAAAGCTTTTACAACAATGTCTAGCAAATCTCAAAATATTTGAAGATCATGTGGCCATTTGAATGTAGGCACTCCTTTAAACTGGTTTAGCTGATATCTGTTAGCCCACAGGACAGAAACTATTGTAGTAGTTTGAACAATGGTTATCAATAACAGGCCTAGGGACCCCAAGGGTTCTATGAAGGTCCCAGAGGGTTCAGATAAAAATAAATTGAAATATGAATATAAATTTCATAAAAATTAAAAACTAGAAAGGTAATTTACTTAAGAGTTAGAAAGATCAAATATAGATACACATTTCTAATATCATATATATGTATATATGTGAACATATATGTAAACAACTGTTTGTGTCTCTGAACAGAGATCAAAGACTCCAAACAAAAAGTTCAGGCTTTGAAGAAACTGATCCATGAGCTGCCAAGAGTCAACCAGGAAACTATGAAGCTGCTCTTCACACACCTGAACAGGTACACACACACATAATGATTGAATATGATGGTATATGTATATGGTGACATATGATGGTACAGTGCCCTCCTACAGTATTAGAACAGTGAGGCCGATTCCTTTATTTTGCCATAGACTGAAATCATTTGTGTTTGACATAGATGGACATTTCAGCTTTGACGTGCCAGTATTTACATCTGGACCTGATTCACAACATAGAAGATAGCACCTTTTGGTTTGAACCCACTCATTTTTCATTGACCATCATGCTATCACCTTTAGTGTTCCTGCTCATGTTCCTAGGCGAACCATTACATTCAGGAACATTAAGGCTATGTACTGGCCTTGATTGCTGACCACTTGGACTCAGATTCCTCCATTCCTCGCCTGATGACATGGTCGCCTGTCAAATGCCTCCTACAGCCTGGAATCTCTAGTCCCTCTGAAAGTTCGGACTGTTTCATACACCTGTCCTCCCCCTTGATTTACCACTGAGCTTTGTTCCATGAAAACCAATGTCCAGCGACTGGAGAGGCTTTATAAAAAAACTGGCCTCACTGTCCACCAGCTGGCTTTCATTCATGCATTGTTTATACATCTTTCCAACTCGGTACTGTACAAATCAGACTGAAAACTGCCTCTGTCACCACCATCCTGAAAAGGGCAGGTTTGGACTGCCGACCTTAATAACTATTGGCCAATTTCTAACCTTTCTCAGCAAGATCCTAGAAAGAGTGCAGCTCCATCATCACATGTCCACCAATGAGCTCTTTGAAACGTTCCAATCTGCCTGCAGGACCCACCATAGTACTGAAACTGCCCTGGTCAAGATCACAAATGATATTATGATGGCTGCTGACTCAGGTTGCTTGATCTCACCGCAGCCTTCTACACTGTTTCCCACTCCATTCTGCTCAAGCACCTTTCCACTCACCTTGGACTTACTGTTACTGCTCTGTCCTGGTTCCACTCCTACCTTTCTGACTTTCTACTTTGGGTTAGGGTTAGGGTTAGAGGAGGAAACCCACAACAATAATAAAAGGTGGAGGAGAGTGTGATCTTGACAACGCCTGGACTACTGCAACACTGTCCTGTTTGGTATCCCCAAGAAAACCCTTGATAGGCTCTAACACATCTGCCAGAGTTCTCACTCAGACCAACCCTTGGCAACACATCAACCCCTCGCTGAACCAACTGCCCTGGCCCCCCGTTAAGTTCCGGATCATCTTCAAGCTTCTCCTCCTTTGCTACAAGTCTCTCCATTCACTCGCTCCACATTATCTCTCTGACCTCCTCCTTGTGCACTGTCCTTCCTTGGTCTCCTCTCCATCCCCCGCATCTGCAGGCAAAACTTTGGCAACATGCTTTCAGTGTGGCTGCTCCAACCCTCTGGAACTCCCTCCCTCTGGAGTTTGTGTTTGTTCTGTTTTGTCTTTTTTCTACTTTTTATAAATCAAAGTTATTATTATTATATGTATATGAATTTTATTGAGTGAAGATGATTCATTCTCATATAAATTACATCATTCACTTCCTCCTCCCTCTCATTTCGTTTATAATATATGATCATATATATTCTATATAACCATGTGTATGTTTGTCTTTCACTTTTCCCAGAGTTTTAGAATTCTCCAAGAAGAACCTGATGTCCACTCAGGGCATGGCCATCGTGTTTGGACCAACACTGATGTGGCCGGAGCTGGACGGAGGAAACATGGCGGTCAACATGGTCTTTCAGAACCAGGTCGTAGAGTTGGTCCTCCGGGAAAGTCCAGAAATCTTCAATCCAGACAGAAAGTGACAAATAAATGAAAAACAAACAAACATGCTCCTGGTATCTTATTGTTTTATGCACTGCCTGGTCCACCTGCATCCATCATGAGTACTATACCAGCCGCTGTGGTCTTGTTGCAATTGGTCAGGTTTAAGTTCAGCAACATTCTGAGCCCAAAGAATGAGGTCAGCTGACATCTGAATATACCGAATGAGCAGATTATTCTTCCCTGATTGCACAAGCATATTCCAACATTACAATGCCAGGATTCACCGGGCTCAGATTGTGAAAGATTGGTTCGGGATTTTCACCACAGAGTCCAGACCTTAACCCTCTCCCATCATCAACACAAAACCTTAATGTCAAAGGGTTACCCTAACCCTAACCCTAATGCAACACTGGCCGCAAAGAAATCTGGTGACATCTGGTGAAATATTACAGTGTCTGTGTCTGCGTGTTTGACCTTTGATGGACTGGTGACCTTTGTCCAGTGTGTGACTCCACCTTGGCTCCAGCGAACCCTGTGACCCTCATGTGGAAGATAAAGTGGTAGAAAATTAATGAATGAATATCAACAAACATGAAACATGACAATGTTTAAGTTTATTACATCACAATTAACACGTTCATACATTAACACGTTCATACACAAAAATCCCTGATCACTTTGAAAGTAACAGTTATATAAATACAATTAATATCAATCATAATAATTACCAAATGATGATCACATGATTCTCATTATTCTCATTTACATGATCACATGATTCTCATCATTCACATTTACATGGTCACATGATTCTCATCATTCGTATTTATATAATGCACACATGATTCTCATCACTCATTTACATAATGATCACATGATTCTCATCATTCTCATTTACATGATGATCACCTGATCACATGATTCTCATCATTCTCAATTACATGATCACATGATTTTCATCATTCACATTTACATGATTCTCATCATTCTCATTTACATGATCACATGAACACATGATTTCATTTACATGATGATCACATGATTCTCATCATTCTCATTTACATGATCACATTAACACATGATCACATGAGTGTCATCATTCTTTTATATGATGATCACATTAACACATGATCACATGATTCTCATTGTTCTCATTTACATGATGATCACATGATTCTCATCATTCTCATTTACATGATGATGGCATTAACACATGATTCTCAATGACATGATGATCAGCTGATGTTAAACGTGTATTTACTCGTGTCATTGTAAACATTTTAATACTTCATACATTTGTGATGATCAGTCGTTACACAGACACCCTAACACAATACACAAATACTACACAACAGTCAATGAAACAAATATAATGTATATAATAAATAAGTGTGTAGACATAAATACTATATATGTATATACACACACGTATGTATATATAAACAATCAAAGTCATTGTCGTCATAAAAAATCCCAGCTTTAAATTGTTAACGCAACAAAAGTAACAAAAACATTTGTATCTCAAACCGTGTTTGTGTGTGTGTGTGTAGTAAAAATAAAGAAAAGTGAGAATTAAAACAAACATTTAAAGTAAATAAAAAAACATAAATAGTTGAATAAAATTAATGAAATCATTATTTTGGTTTATTTAGTTTTTTCACAAATTCAAATTTTATTTCCTTTTTTATTTATTTTGGTTTTGATTCTCATGTTCTTCACCCATTCATTTATGAAGTGGTGAATCTAGAAGATTCAGGCGTGGTCTTGTTGGTGTCTGAGCGGTGAGTGAAAGGGTTAGTAAGTGAAAGGATTAGTGAGTGAAAGGGTTCGTGAGTGAATGTCATGGCGTCGCAGGAAATGGGTTAAAGGTTAAAGGTGAAACAAAAATGGTCAAAAAACAGGGATTTATTCCCACACCAGAGGTGACAAGCAAATAACAAAAACAGGGTTACAAAAAGGAAAAAGTCTGGACAACTGCAAAAAAAAGGTAGAACTAAAGGCGATAAAACTAAACCCAACGTAACAACCCAAAACGTCTCGAGGACAAACAGGAATCACAAAAAACTACACAAGGAAACAAACTGATGATCTGACTAAGGTGGAGTCGTATTTATAGTGGAGTGGTAGATAAGGTGAGTCGGCGTTAAGGTGGTGTCATGGTTATAGTGGAGTGGTAGTTAAGGTGGAGTGGTAGTTAAGGTGGAATAGTAGTTCCAGGGAGGCCATTTCTTCATGTGCGACCTGAGAAAAAAGGAAGTGATGAAACTTATTGAAACGTTTTTGGTCGTCATCAGTGGTGGTGGTGTTGTTGTTGTCTTGTTGTTGCTATGGTAACTCACCTGCAGCCTACTTGTTGTGGCTGTGATGGTGTCGATGTTGCAGAGGAGTGATGGAGTGATGGCGTGGGCTGGATGAAGCTCCGCCCCCTCTAATGGGCATTCTGATGGGTGGAGACGAGGAGAGCTGCTGATGCCCGGCTCTGATTGGCTTAGCTTCATGGACACAGGTGACATTATAAGAATAAATATAAACAGTACACAATACGTCAATAGAGAAAACTCCTCTACTGCCCCCTTCAGGACAAACCTTCCTCACCTATCTGAGCAGAGTGCCCTCTCCTGGGGACGTTCTTTGAATGAAGAGCTTCTTTGATGCGCTCCACTTCCTGTTGGTATCGCTTGCGGTCCTTTGCCGCTGCCTCCTTGGCGTTCCTCAAGGCCGTTTCTAGAGATTTCACTCGCTCTGCCGTTGCTCGCAGTCGCTTCTCGATCTTTGGCAGCTCACAGCGAAGGTCTGCGTTGTCCTGCACCAACTGCAGGAGACAAATGTATCAACATGATGTTTTATTTTAAAACTAGGATGAATGATGTGTGTGAGACAGACGATGGAAACAGTGGCTAAAGCTCAAGTAAAACTTAAAAATTAAAATCTTTCTATGGTGGACACACAGACGATCAGTGATGTCATTACTCACCTGTTTGTGGACACGACTCAGCTGCTCCAAGTTATTTTCTAAGAAGACGATTCTCTGTCTCTGAGACAAACTGCCACCGGCCTCATCACTGTCGCACTCTAAACTCTGAATACACACAAACAAACGTGGGTTAGGGTTAGTTAACTAACTGCATGCACAGGCGTGTAATCCTGTAAATGTGATGATGATGATGTACAACCAGACGTTAGTGTTTCTTCTGCTGCAAACCTTTAATAACTACCATAACTCACAAAGTTTCAGAAAGTTTGTTAACAAATGATAAACTTCTCTTTTTCTAGTGAATGATCCGTTTCTTTTATTCCTGACAGTATCAGGAATAACACTGGGGTTGCTTGTTACAACCCCAGTGGTCATGACTGTGTGTGCGTGTGTGTGTGAGAGTGTGTGAGATGGGTTGCAGGTGTGAATGCTTGATTAAATGCTGTGGGTGTGTTGAAGCTGATTGGTCCTGCACAGGAGGTTCTGGGTGGACTTCCTCTCCAACCCTCAGACTTCCGGCATACATTTAGTAAAATACTTTGTTTAGTTTGTTGCTGGTTGCTAAACACCCCATCTAATCGACTTAAATCTAATCGGTTCTGAATTGATCTGCTGTAATCTGCCCTGATGATGATAAATCTAATGTTCTCACATTTTTCATTCTCATGCCAAAGTCCTCGATGAACAGTTTACGAAGTTGACTCAGCGTCTGAAGTTCTTTGGCCTGAAATGAAATCAATATTGTGTTAGTGAGAAACAAACACAGAAACAGAAGATGAAGATGTTCATCATCATGACATTTACCACAGTCTCCTCCAAACCCTTCAGATCTTCTTTGGCTTGTTCTCTCTTCTCGTTCAGGAACCTGAGTCACATAAACGTCCATGATGTCATGTTTTTAAACTGTGGCTGATTGGCTGTGACAACACTATTGTTAAACACACAACTTTCTGTCAACAACTCTAAAAGCAACGTCAATTAAACTCAATGTCAACAAAGATTGAAACAAACATAAACTTACTGTAGTTTCTGAAGTTTTTGCTCTTTTTTCTCGTCCTCACATTTGACTTTGTCAAAGTCTGAGTGAAGCTTTCTGTTCTCCAGCTGTAGAGCCTGATGTACACTGTAACACAACAGAAACACAAAGGAAACACAACATAGACACAACGGAAACACAACAGTAACACAACGGAAACACACAACATAAAAACACAACGGAATGTTTACAGAAGTGTTGTTATATGTTAAAAATCATTTAAAGAACATTAACATGTATGTAAATAATTTTCTCCATAAAAGAATCGACAGAGATAATACCAGTACCAGAGTTACTGTATCAATAATCAATAGTTACTCTTTGAGCTGATCAAAGTCTCTGCGTTTCTGCTCGATCTCGTCTCGGAGTCGACTCAGCTGTTTCTGATGAACTTCTCTGTGGTTCTTCATCTGCTCCTCTAACGTTCTCTGCAGAAGGAGAAGATTTTAGACCTCTGACCTCTGATCCCTGACCTCTGTGAGTTTACCTTCATGTCATCAGCATCCTTTAATCGGTCCATGTGTTCTTTTTCTTTATCCATCACTGTCAGCTCGTGCATTTGACCTGAACACACACACACACACACACACACAGCTATGATATCACTCTGTAAGCAGTATTATTCTGTAACCATGGTGACCTCTAACCTTGAGCCTGAAGTTTGGCAAATTCCTCCATCAGAAGGTCATGACCTTCTTCCAACTGACGTTTTTTTTGTTCCAGCTGCTGCAGGTCAAAGGTCAGAGATGTTGTCTTTGCTTGTAGCTGAAAAAAACAACACAAACTAACAATAAAATATACAATAGAACAGGTGTGTCTCACACAGGTGCGTGTCTGTTGTCTGTCACTCACAGGTGTGTGTCTGTAGTCTGTCACACACAGGTGTGCGTGTCTGTTGTGTGTCTGTTGTGTGTCTCACCTGTGAGACGAGCAGCTGCAGACAGCTGATCTCCTTGTCGCTGTCCTCTCTCCTGCAGTTGTTCTCCTTCAGGTTCAGCTCCAGCTGTTTACAGCGACTCACCACAGATTTGACCTCAGACTTCATTTTACTGATGTGGAGACGAGCGGTGGTGAAGTCGTCCTCCATCACTGTACTTGTCTCCTGCAGAGACAGGTGATCAGCTGATGATCAGTCTCCTGCAGAGACAGGTGATCAGCTGATGATCAGGTTTGTAGCATCTTACAGCTTTGACTTCGCTGGTTCCGAGGATGCTGCCGACTTCACTGATGTCTCTGAGCAGCAGGTTGAGAATCTCTGACGATCTCTTGCGTTGATGACAGCTGACGCCCTGCAGAGAAGAGAAATCCCTCTGCAGCGTCTCCAGACTCACCTGGTAATAATTGACAGCAGGTAAAAAAACAGCTGCAGGTGTTGCAAACCTTGTTGTTTCTGTGAACTCACAGTTTTGAGTGCAAGCTCCTCATTGAGCTGTTGGTTGTAGCGATTCTTGTCGTCTACCTCCTGACTCTTGTGGTCGTAGTTGACGGCGAGCTCCTCCAGCGCCTGCAGCACCTCCTTCACTTCCTCTTTGGCTGAATCGTTGTCCCTTTGCAGCCGCGACAACTCGTTCTGCAGATGCTCGTAGTCGTGGCGACTCAATGTCAACAGCTGCAGGAGTGACAGGGTTACTATGACGACACAGGTGAAGTTACATGAATGACATTTACTTACCTCGTCCTGATCAGTGAGTTGCTGTTTCAGTTTCTCAGATGTCTGACTGTGCTGGTTGATCTCATCGTCCTGAAACATCAATCAGCAGATTTTCAGTTTGTCTCCACACACACACACACACACACACACACATCTTCATGTATAAATCACCTTGTCGTCCAGCTGTTGGTACAGTTTGTTGATGAGTGTCTCATATTGTGTCTTTTCTTCATTGGACATAGGTTCAGTGGGCGGGGCCAAGCTGTCCATCCCTGCTGCGTCACTGTTACTCTTCTTATTTCTGCTGTTCAGCTGCTGCTCCACAGGTACACACTCACCTAAACCAACCAATCAACAACTCCCAGATAATCAATCAATAATACAAACAAAATCAATCCATAATCATGTTGGCATCTTTCTAAATAATAAGGATTAATAATCAATGAAATCCGTGTTACATTTTTGTAATCAGTGAGAATAAATAATCCATAATAACCAATAAACATGTAAATATTGATGAGTGAAGAACTGGTTCATATATTATTGATCAATGTTGACCAATAATCAATAACACTGTTGGTACCTTTCCTCCAACGTTTCAGCTCCTGCTCCAGTTTCTGGATCACTAGGTTCAGACTCCGGGTTTTCTCTTTCTCCATTTCATATTTCTTCTTCCACTCTTCAGCTGTGAGCTCCAGGTTCACACACACTGTGTTCTTAATAGTCTTAGCTCTGACACACACACACGAGAAAATGAAATAATTCATATCTTTTAGTTTAGTTTGTTGTTCCATCTGTACACAGTACAGTGTGCAGTACTCTGTACTAACCCAAACCATGTGTTATCATTGACATGTTAATAACGATCATTGACATGTTATCATTGAGAGGTTATCATTGATGTGTGTGTGTGGGTTTTTGTCGTGTGGCCTCGCAGAACATTGTGTCTATGGGAGCGACGGACGCAAGTCACCATATTTTAAACAGAAGTAACGGGAATTTCAATTCACCATCAAGCAAATCCTTGTTGGAAACATCTGCAGAGAAGACACTGCCGTAACAACTTCATTAGTGATTGTTTACCACACAAGTGAGATGTGTGTCAACACACAAACATGATACGTTTCCTTCTCCATGATTAGCATTAGTCTTACATGACATCATCCAGAGAATCTTAACACTGATTGGCCATCGCGTCATTGCAAGTTTTCACAAAAGTTGAAACATTTCAACTAGAATCAAGGGTGCGATGTGTGCAATATCGCCCGGCTGACACATCTGTCCGTTGACTTTGATTGTCAACAAATTCATGTTGCGTGCGGTATGAACACAGCCTCAGGTGTACCTCTGTCCAAACATCAGCGTGGACTTGGTTTCTGTCTCGTTGTAAACCGATGGTGAACAGCAAATGATTATCGTTGTGCGGCAGTTTCCTCCTAGAGAATCCTGAAGGATTCGAGTCATCTTACTGTCTCTGTAGGGGACATGTGTCTTCTGTGGATGTCAGACATGAGACAAAGGTCAGAGGGACATTACTAAAAGCAGGAAAAGACACAAGGAGACAGACTCACCGTTCCTTCACTCAGAGCAGCAATGACGTTCCCCAGCGCTGACAGAGATTTGTTGATGTTCTTTGCTTCGTCCAACACAGAACCCTCTGCTCCCGTCTTACTCACCTGGATAACAGGAGAGACAGAGAGGTGAATACAGACAGGGAACAGACAGGTGAGGACAGACAGGTCATGTAATAGGTGAGACCTTCTCACTGCCAGCCAGGTCGACTAGGTAAAGTTTTCCTGACAGTTTTGTCTCGGTCTCCGTGTTTTCCTGCTTGATGTTGATCAGAAATATGCTGTGACTCCGAGAGCTGTGCTCATTCATGTCTGCAGGAGACAGACAGACAGACAGACAGACGGTGAGGACAGGCAAGACATAAAGGTGAGGACATACAGACGGGTACTCACTGGTCACAGCCACATGTCTGTTTGATTTCCCTTCATCTATGACGTCCATCACTTCATCAGGACTAGAAACAAAACGTTCTGTGCAACCCTAAAAATAAAACACACATATACATCAGCATCAACATAGGTACCAGGACCAGGACCAGAATCAGTACCAGTACCAGTACCAGTACCAGCACCAGCACCAGTACCAGTGTAACAGGGTCAGTTACTACAGTATATTTTTTTTAAGGTACTGCAATTTATTAAATACGTGACATTTATTTTTTTGCCTTTTCATTTTATAATTACACAAAATGTATGTTTTGAGTTTTTATTTTTATATTTTACCCTGACACGGCAGGTTAAGTTGTCATGTGGAACCTTTATATTTTTCTGTGTGTCTGCCCTCACCTCTCCCCTTCTGCTGCTGCATGTTGTGGGAGAGGTACGTGATGTGCGCTTGTGTGATTTCTGTATTGTTAAGCATTGTCATCATGCTAATATGGAGATTATCATGCTAAATTTGACACGCTGTACATTTATTTTATAGAGGGCACGTTTCCCTGTGTTTCAGAAATAAATGGAGACTACCTCCGAAAGATATTCATCGCACGGCGAATTCTTCACAAAGCACACCGCAAAACTACACCGGTTACACCAGCACCAGAATTAGGAAGGTAGGAAGGAAGGAAAGCATCTTTTTTGTCATTATACAACAACTGGTACTGCACAATGAAATGTCGAGGTCAGATGGAGGGTTGATCAGAGCCGCTGCGACTGAGCGCGCTGCCAAAAGGGACCAACCTGACTGAATGTAACTAACATTCTAACATGTTTTGATTAGTACCAGCAACAGCACCAGCAACAGCAACAGTACCAGCACCAAACTAATTCACTGTAGTATCAGTACTTTACTGTAGTCTCAGTACTTTAATTGTAGTCTCAGTACTTTAACTGTACTATGGATCACATACCTTGACGAAGGGAACCCGGTTCTTGTCCTCGTGAACGGCCAAGTTTGTCTTTGACACTGAAACATAAAATCAAAATATTTAACAGTCATACTAATATTCATGTTATTAACACTAACTGTAGTACAAGTATTCTTAACTTTAGTACAAGTATTCTTAACTGTAGTAACAGTACTCTAACTGTAGTATCAGTACGCTAACTGTAGTAACAATACGCTAACTGTCGTATCAGTGCGCTAACTGTAGTAACAGTACTATAACTGTAGTATCAGTACTATAACTGTAGTATCAGTATGCTAACTGTAGTAACAGTACTATAAGTGTAGTATCAGTACTATAACTGTAGTATCAGTATGCTAACTGTAGTAACAGTACTATAACTGTAGTATCAGTACTCTAACTGTAGTAACAATATGCTAACTGTAGTATCAGTACACTAACTGTAGTAACAGTACTATAACTGTAGTATCAGTACTCTAACTGTAGTATCAGTATTCTAACTGTAGTAACAATACTCTAACTGTAGAAACAGTACTCTAACTGTAGTACAAGTATTCTTAACAGTAGTATAAGTACTCAAACTGTAGAATCAGTATTCTAACTGTAGTAAATACTCTAACTATAGAAACAGTACTCTGACTGTAGTATCAGTACTCTAACTGTAGTAACTACTCTAACTGTAGTAACTACTCTAACTATAGTAACAGTACTCTGACTGTAGAATCAGTACTCTAACTAGTACAACTAGTAGTAGTATCAATACTGTGTCTGTAGGGTCAGTACTGTGTCTGTAGTATAAGTGCTTTGAAAGAACTTGTTCCATGTTTTTACCATCAAGGAGATCTCTGATTTTATCCAGATAGATTTCAAAATAAGAGACCTGTAAAGACACAAGAGCAGACAGTGAACACATGACAGTGAAAACATAACAGTGAAAACATGACGGTGAACACATGACAGTGAACACATGACAGTGAACACATGACGGTGAACACATGACAGTGAAAACATGACTGTGAACACATGACAGTGAAAACATGGCTGTGGAAACATGACTGTGAGGACTTGACAGTGAAAACATGACAGTGAACACATGACAGTGAAAACATGACTGTGAACACATGACAGTGAAAACATGACTGTGGAAACATGACTGTGAGGACTTGACAGTGAAAATATGACAGTGAAAACATGACAGTGAACACATGACACATAACGTAACACATGACATGTTTCATCAGTGACATCATCACCTTGATGTGAAACTCCAGGTTTTCATCCATGGAGTAGATGTGGTCAAAAATGTCTTTAGAGATACGAGGAATGATTCCCATCTGATGAGCGTCATGCAGATTTCCCTGAAAACAAAAACATTATTATTATAATTATTATTTTTATTGTTGTGTAATTAAATCTTATCTTATTACATTTACTCATTATTCAAATTATTCTAAAGGAATTTACTCACCTCCATGGTGTGAGTTTTTCCTGATGACGTCTGACCGTAAGCAAAGATTGTCCCGTTATATCCACCCAACACATCTGAACCACACAACAACGACAACAACAACAACATTAACCACCACAACGACAACAAACAACATTTATTTGGCCGGGAGCTCCCGTTTTTCGCTGCCTATCGTCTCATCAGCTAACCCAACAACAACATTAACAACAAACATCAACTGTGTGTGTGTGTGTCAGTGTGTCAGAGTGTGCGTGTGTCAGGTGAAGACGTGTGATTGGCTGAACTGACCTCGGACTATTTGTTTGGCACAGACGTCGTAAACCTGAAGTTGTTCAGAGTTTGGAGCGAGAACTTTGTCAAACACATACGGTTTCCCCTGTAACAGGAAGTACACTGTCAGAATAAAAGCCTGATTCAACTGATCATTGACAAGATTGACAAGGCAGTTCCCTTCAAAATAAAAGGCTTCACTTTCAGGAAGAACATATTCTCATCATCAATCACATGACCTGTGTTGTCCTGGAAAAAACACTCCTCTTTCAAAATAAGATCAGAAGAACTGAAAAAACGTTATAAATATATGCGTGCGAACACTAATCCACATGTATGTACATATATACAACCACACACACACGTGTGTATGTACATATATACACACACACACGTGTGTATGTACATATATACACACACACGTGTATGTACATATATACAAACACACGTGTGTATGTACATATATACAAACACACGTGTGTACGTACATACATTTATGTTTGTTACTCTCACCTTGTCAGGACCAGTCGACCTCATGGAGAAACCTGGTCAAAATGAGGCAGAACCTCATTTTTGAGGAACTGGTTAAGTTTAGGACTAAGATGTGAATAGTGCTTGGGTTTGGGTTAGTCATTCACTGGTTATGGTTAGTGATAGGGCTTTGTTTAAAAGGTTAGGGTCTGTTTAAATGAATGGACGTCAATGTAGAGTCCCGAGAAGAATAGCTGCATAAACAGCTGTGTGTGTGTGTTGTTACTTCACACAGACAGGGTGTGACCGCAGGTTGAACCGTAGGTAACAGACGTCAGTAAACACTCACCGCCACCACCACCGTGTCTTCTCCGTTAAATTTGGGGATGAATTTGTCTCCGCGGCTTCGCTCGGCGTCGTTCAGCGGCCTGAAGCGACACATCACCTTCACTCTACACTCCGCCGCCGCGTCCATCACCGACACTGAGGCGAAACACCGACACTGAGACGAAACACCGACAGACGAAACACCGACCACTGAGCGGAAACACCGACACTGAGACGAAACACCGACACGGAGTGGAAACACAGTCACTGAGAGAAAACACCGACACTGAGCGGAAACAATCACGTCAGTGGACCAGAATCTATCCTCTCTCCATCAGAAGAAAGGATGCCGAATGAGGGGACACGCCCACCCTCAGTCTGGACCACAGAGCCGCAGGGAATCATGGGAAATGGAGTCTCTGCTCCAACACATAAACATCCACACAAAGAAACTGCTGTTTCACTGTTTGATGATGTCGTGAAACCAGGCTTTTATTCATATCATATGAACTATCACTTTAATCCATTAATCCTTCGCCAGTGATTGAAACATGGTAACTGTTCTATCTTTAATGATCTGTTTAAATGTTACAGAAACGTATGGATTCTCAGTTACAGCCGATGCAGTGACGTCATGACGCCACTAGAGGTTGATATGACATCACACATCCTGCAACGTTTGACTCAGAAAAGAAACATAATATACTCACACGCTCATAAACTCATGCATTCTCATGTTCATAAACATACGTTCACATGTTCATAAACACATACATTCACACATTCATAAACTCATACATTCTCATGTTCATAAACACATACATTCACACGTTCATAATCTCATACATTCACATGTTCATAAACACATACAGTCACACATTCATAAACACATACATTCACATGTTCATAAATATACATTCACACATTCATAAACATGCATTCACATGTTCATAAACACACATTCACATGTTCAGAAACATACATTCACACGTTCCTAAATACATAAATTCACACGTTCATAAACACATACATCCACACATTCATAAAGTCATACATTCACATGCTCATAAACATACGTTCACAAATTCATAAACACATACATTCACATGTTCATAAACTCATACATTCACATGTTGAAAAACACATACATTCACACGCTCATAGACACATACATTCACACGTTCATAGACACTGTTACGACCAGGTCTAGGGGAAAACCTGATCACAACATGAATAACGAGACTCCCTCTTCTCAACTCCCAAGAAACCACCAGCAACAAGTCAAACAAACCATCTTACAGGTTTATTAAAATCAAGCACATCATGTCTGCTGGCAGTCTGGCTGTGAGCGGTTTGAGGAAGCTCACTGCAGCTGGGATGTTCAGGCCTCTTATTCAGATTCCTTCCGGGCAGGACCAATCAGCTCCCAGGATCCACCTAGACTCCCTCACACACGTCAATCACTCAAAACTTGCACACCTGCAACCCGTCTCACACTCACATGCAGACACATACACACAGGGAAAAAGCAGTCACGTACACATACACATACATTCACACATTCATAAACACATCATCATTCTTTGAGGGTCAAACCATCACACTTCTCTCTTCCTGCCACTAGGAGGCTTCCTGAGCTGTCAGCAGCTGAAGCTGCTGTTGCTAAGCGACAGGAGTTCAGCAGCGAAACATGTTTCCTGTTCCTGTGTCCAGACGCCACAGGATCCGGACCTGCTCCGACAGAGTCTCAGCTTTGTCTCTGAGTCATGATGAAGAAAAGTGACCTGAGAGTTGGCAGCATGTGGACATCACACCGCGTTTTTGTCTGAGACAAAAAGTGTCTCTGTCTCACTGAGTGGACACAAACTATGTGTTTACAAGTCGATCTGCCGCCGCTTTGTTTACATGACAAACTCACTGTTGTACGTTTCCTCTGTTAGTTTAATGTTTGTTTGTTACATAAAGACGATGTCACTGCTGTTGACCAGATGCCTGCAGAGCATCAACGTTTCACCGTCCAAACACGTCCACTGTGTCCTCAGTGTCCACCGTGTCCTCAATGTCCACTGTGAGAGACACAAATTAAACCTGATTTAAACACAAATTCAAACCTGACTTAAATATGTGTCCATGAAGAGTTCTTACATTGCATGTACTGTATGTACGTATGTATGTATATATACATATACATGTATATATACATATATCAACACAATTTCATGTAGTATGCAGTGAACCAGGTCATCTTTGACCACAGGAACCTTCACATGTACTGACTTAAAGCTGCTACAAGGGGAAAAGGCAGGCAAAAAAAATCTGGCACAAGAAAAAAAATATATAAAAAAACCAAATAGCCATGCCTGCCTCTACAGATGCATCGATTAAGCATCGATTACTTCAGAAACGGCTATAATAATAAAAAAATTCTCTCTCTTTTGGCTCATAAACATGGTGTGGTGATAAGTATTAGGACGCTGAAGAGGAAACTTGGTTTCTTCAGGAAGATAAACTATACAAACTTGGAGGAGGTGGCCGCATTGATACAAAATGAAATAGCTGGAACGGGGCAGATGCAGGGGTACCAATGGTTGCACCTGTTTGCGATCCAGAGAGGGTATGTTGTATCACAAGTTACAATAAGGCAATTGATCAAGTTGCTTGATCCTGTCGGTGTGGAGCTCAGACAGACGCGCAGCCGTCAGTCGCTTTTATTTGCATTTATTTTCGCCTGGCTTTTTTTTTTTTTTTCTTTTTTTTTTTGTTTTTTTTTTTTTTTTTTTGGCTGGCCCTAATACTCCTTCGTACAGCTGAGATGATCACTGACAACATCCTCTATAATTCTGATTGTATCTGTCTTCAGAACGAACTCTGGTAGGAGCTCAGAACAAAGTGCAGGTGGACAGTAAACTGGTTTCTGTGTTTTCTAATGAGGAGACAGATTAAGAATGAGGCTTTCAAAAGATGAATATCCTGGTTTGGGTTTGAGGTTGATTAATAATCTAGTATTAAAAATGGCTGCTATTGGACATCACACAGAGAAAACAACAGCAGCTCTAAAATGTTACAAATAATCTTTGTTTTTATAAAATCAACAAATGGTCACATGTCAGAGCAGTGGTTACTTATGTTGCCTTACAGCAAAATACCCAGGTATGTGATCCAGTCTGTGTGTGTGTGTGTGTGTAATCCTCTGAACACTTATCAGTACTAAATATTTGTATGCCACCTAATCTGACCCTTTTAACAGATTAACTGTGATTTTACTGTCTCACTTTTGTCACGCACACACACATGCACACACACATGCACACACATATTTCATCACATTTGTGTTCAAATAGATTTTCATCTTTTTTTAATCTTATTTATTATTTTTTGGAGTTTCTTTGTTAATTATTATTTTTAAATGTTTAATTTAGATTGATTTGATACTTGATGTCTTTTAGTTTTAATGAAAATTAATCTAATTATGACATTTACACACTTTTACCTCCAGGAGGACAGAAGACAGAGGACAGACAATAGGACTTGTTCAACATAAAAACATTTTTTGTTTAATTTTCATTTAAATGAGCATTTGTGTTTATGATTCGATTGAATTTGGAGCTTGTGTTTGTTTTATTTAAATAAAATGAATGAACTTAATTAAAGACAGGTCTTTAGAGACGTCTGTCCTCATCAGCAGAGTGAGATTACAACCATCTGAACACACATGTGAAAATCCAGAGAACTGTGAACCAAGTCTGTCCTTCTGTCTCTTTTTGTCTCCTTGGACATCAGACAATCAGAAATGAAAATCCCTGTCCAACAAGGACATTTTAAAAACACAAAAAGATGAAGGGAATCCATCCAAGGACTGTCTCACAAAGTGGACAGTGAGGACACAGTGTCTGTGGACAGTGAGGACATAGTGAGGACATTTGATGACATGTGAATGTTGAACAAGAACTTGGGGTTCTTTTTGGACAGTTTGTAAAGTGAGGGACACATAAGCACATTTAAGACATGAATAAATATTGAGTTAATGTTTATGTCAATAAACGGACAGAAGGATTTAAGAGTGATGATAGTCCTCATGTCCTCTGTGTCTCGGTGTCCTCAGCGGTGGTGGGGGTTTGATCCCCGGCCACAGGAAGTTTGGCAGCAGCTCGATGTTTATTAATATTTTTGAAAGACTTAGAAAATCTACTTCCTGTCAAAGACGGTTGCCATGGTGTCTGAGAGCTGACACAGCACTGCATGTGTGTGTGAGTAAGTGTATATGAGTGTTTGTCTGTGTGTGTGTAAAATGAAGCAGACTGTGTGACAGATGATGTGTTTGTTGTCTCACTTTAAATCTCACTATTTGTGTTTGTGCAGGAATCTGAAGGTTATTAAAAAGAGCAGGTGAGTGTGTGTGTGTGTGTGTGTCAGAGAGAGCGAGAGAGAGAGAGAGAGAGAGAGAGCGGGACAGACTGTCTCTCACTCTGAAGACTCTTGGGTTGAGACTCAGGTAAAGACTCAGGTAAAGATTCCTGGGTAAAGAATCCATGAGTGTGTGTGTGGGGTTAGAACAGATGTTTCCTCACCCTCATGAGTTCCATCATTATTCATGGCTTCACCTCATTGTCCACAATTAGCAGAACTATGTGTGTCTGTCATGTTCAGATCCCTGAGGCCACAGTCAAAGTCCTGAATCAGACAAAAGGCTTGTCTGTTAACGGTGTCACTCCGTCCACATGTGTCCGCGGGTGCTCACATTAGCATATTGACTTGGAGGAGGGGATTTTTGAGAGTCAGTAGACAAAGGTTCCAGTAGGAGTGGTGATAATGTGTCCACTGTACAAATGATGGAATTTATGACCAAACCTCGTTTACACAAAACTCTTTCTCCAGCGCGAGAAAGAGGAGAAAGTATTTTTTAGTCTGAACAAATAGATCTACTCTGATGCTCACTGAGGCCACGTGTAACCCTAACCCAATATACACATATATATGTGTATATTTACCGTATATATACACACATATATATGTGTATATATGTATATGTATATATATATATATACACATATATATATATATGTATATATATATGTATATATATATATATACACGAGTATATACAGTGTAATCCTAATGGGAACACTGATACTGTGATGAGTGTAATATCCTTATAAACTCCCCCGATAATCCCCCCTCACACATACACACACACATTGAAATAATCCATAATCTCAGCACAGATTGCATTCACCTGAATGTGAGGTGATTTATATTTGATGTCAAATACATAAAAATATAAATCTAATATTAAACATTATTGACCGGTCTACATTTGGAGTGAGCACGTGACAGGTCACCTGCGCATGCTCTCAGGTGAAATCACCTGCTCAGGTGAACACAGTGTAACAGCCAATCACGTGCTTTGGCGCTATGTTTGTTCGTGTCTATGCAGCGCGCGCACATGGTGAACCGGCACGATCTCCTCCTCTCACCCGGAACAAAGAGTGACGATGATGATGAGGAGGAGGATGAGGAGGGGGGCTCTCCTCAACTATCCCTCTGCGTGCAGATAGGTGGCGCGTGTTGCCACAAGATCTCGCCCCTGTTTATGTTGCTGAGAAGAAACGGTGACAGGCTCCGGAGGGAGGAGCCTAACACACACACACACACACACACAGCCCGACCTGCTGCATCTGCGGGACTTACCGGGACTCACCCGGACTCACCCGGACTCACCGGGACACACCAGGACTTACCGGAACATACCGGGACTTACCGGACCGGGACTTGGCAGGTGCCCTTTTTTTTCTGGGCAGCGGGTGCAGTAGCAGTTGTCTCTGGTGGAGTTACGCACGCGCACGTGTGTGTTGGTTTTCTTTCAGGAGCCAATCAGAGCGCAACGTTCACCTGCTCTCACCTGACTCAGGTGAGAGCAGAGCTCCTGGCGCGTGCTCACACAGGTATTTACCAAAGAGAGAGAGAGAGAGAGACTGTGTGTGTGTGAGAGAGAGAGAGAGAGAGAGAGAGTGTGAAAGAGTGTGTGTGTGGTTGAGTATATGTGTGTGTTCACAGTAAAGTGGAATTTACCGTGTGTTTGTGTGTGTGTGTGTGTGTGTGTCAGGAGTGGGTCTCAGGTCCGTGCAGACCGTGCAGACTGACTGATCAATGAAGCCGGAGATCATGGCGGAGGAACATCATTACAAGAGACGTAAACAGGCCAACCCACGCAGGAAGAATGGTAACACACACACACACACTGTCTTTCACACACACACACACACAGGACAGATGGGCGAGACACATTAATAGACAGTGAGAGAGTGATCACAGGAAACTTCAGATACTGGAGCAAACTAAAGTATTTTTGTCTAAAGTGTGAATTTGTCTTAAAGGGATCATGAAAAAAATGTTTTAACAACAATTTTGAAATTTGTTTAATTAAATATTGTTTATTTAGTTTGTGTTACTCAAGAGTGCCCCCTACAGTCATCACACACCTGTCCATCATCTTCCTCCTTCTTCTTCTTCTTCTTCTTAATAATAATAATAATAATAAGAAGAAGAAAGATAACAATAATAATAATAATAATAGTAATAATGATACACAGAAGGTCACCTTACACACAAATGCAACATAAAAACAGAATAAAAGGAAATACAATTTAAAAAAAACAGTTGAGTTTTTAGTTTGGATTTGAAATGTGGGAGGAGTCTGTGATGCTGAGGTCAGGAGGGAGGAGTCTGTGATGCTGAGGTCAGCAAGGAGAAGTCTGTGAAGCTGAGGTCAGCAAGGAGGAGTCTGTGATGCTGAGGTCAGCAAGGAGGAGTCTGTGATGCTGAGGTCAGGAGGGAGGAGTCTGTGATGCTGAGGTCAGGAAGGAGGAGTCTGTGATGCTGAGGTCAGGAGGGAGGAGGATGCAGGTCAGGAAGGAGGAGTCTGTGATGCTGAGGTCAGGAGGGAGGAGTCTGTGATGAGGTCAGGAAGGAGGAGTCTGTGATGAGGTCAGGAGGGAGGAGTCTGTGGCTGAATGCTCTGCTTGGCATGGTGACGAGATGAGCAGGAGAGACAGTGAGGAAGAGGAGGAGAATCTGAGTGTGTGGGCGGGGAGGAGTGAAAATGTCTTCTTCATATTCTTCTTCTTCTTCTTCTTCATTCTCATGTCTTGGTCTTCTTGTCCTCACAAAGCTCGTCTCTGTTCCACCAACAATAGAAACTCCTCCTTCTTCATCTCCCATGATTCATCAGTGCAGTGGAATGATGTTGGTGTGAAACTCTGGTATTTGTGATGTTTCAAGGTGACTGACACACACACACGCACGCACAAACACACGCACACACACTCTCTCTCTCCTGCGGCAAGGTCGACCAAAATGGAACATTCAATAAATGGATAAAGGGGTCATGACCTCTGTGTGGGTGTATGACCCACTGACTCCACCCACATTCAGATACAGGCCACACCCACCTCTGTATGAAATCAATTCCAGATCAATGACTGCGGTATTTACCCAGCTGTCCCTGAACGTCTCGTGCAGTCCACATTAGGACCAGGTGATGAGTTCAAGGACACTTTGACAAACGTGCGTGTGGACATTCTGGAGAAAAGGTGAAGTGGTGATGCAGTGGGTGAGAGAGTGACTTAAAAACCTCTTCATAGACCATCTGATTATAAACATTAAACATGTTTGTTTGTTTGTGAATCACAATTGTGAAATAAAGCATCATCGCTTCTGACCACACCCACACTTATGACCACACCCACACTCCTCCTTTTAATCCTTCAGCGAACCAGAAGCCATTATGCCTTACGTTCCAATGACATTTTTCACTTGTCTGCCGCACGTGGGAAAAAAATGGGAAAAAAAGCTTTCAGTTTGCTTGGAATACCCTCCAAACTGAACTTAAATTGCAAGCTTTTATTTCACTGGGAGCTTTCCGAACAGAAATCCTTTGAACAGTGCCTGTGTTCTTAAATTGTTACTGTGACCACAACTCTTGCACTTTATGTTTTGTCTAGTTGTATTCTTGTATTTGTTGTTTGTATTGTAGTTGCTGCCTTCCTGTTTTTATTTAACTATGATGTGTGCTGCTGCCTTTCTTGGCCAGGTCACCCTTGTGAAAGAGATCTTGATCTCAATGGGTCTTTTATCTGGTTAAATAAAGGAGAAATAAAAAAAAAGTGTTTGTTCACTTATTATAATAATATAATAATATAATTATATAATCACGACCATGTAAAGAGCCTCGAGTTTATTACAGTTTATAAGTGATTTTGTTTAAAATGTTCAAAAAATGACAGAAGGACCAGGAACAAGACCAGGGGCAAGACCAGGAACAAGACCAGGGGCAAGACCAAGGAAAAGACCAGTAACAAGACCAGGAACAAGACCAGGGACAAGACCAGGGGCAAGACCAGGAACAAGACCAGGGGCAATTTAGTCACTTATGAGTTTTGATGAGAAATGTCTTTTATCTTACTGTAAATGTCTATACATGTATCCAACTCTTCATCCTAACTATGATTAATGAAAAATAAATAATTAAGTGTTTTTATGTAATAAATATAGTAATATAAAATGAAAAAAAACAGTTAAAAATTGCACAGATAGTGTCGGGGGGGGCGACTGCTAAATTGCTATTTGGAATTTAGCAGTCTGATGGCCAGCGGAAAGTAACTGTTCTTGAGTATGTTCTGCAGCAGATGCTGCACCAGTCCACCAGATGTCGCACTTCCTCTCTGTAGGCCAGTTCGTTGTTGTCCTGAATGAGGCCCACAACTGTTGTGTCTTCCGCATATTTTAGGATGTGGTTGGTGTTGTACCTGGGACGATAGTCGTGGGTCATCAGGGTGAACAGCACTGGACTCAGGACGCAGCCCTGTTGGGAACCGGTGCTCAGGGAGATGACACTTGAGGTATTGTTACCCACACGGTCAGACTGGGTTCTGTCTGTGAGGAAGTCCAGCAGCCAGTTGCACAGGGGGGCGTTGAGGCCCAGGGGGCCCAGTTTGTGTACCAGGTCCTGGGGGATGATCGTGTTGAATGCTGAGCTGAAGTCGAGAAACAGCATCCGCACGTGGGTGTTCTTGTCCTCCAGGTGGAGATGGCGTCCTCAGTGGAGCGGTTAGGTTGGTACGCAAACTGGAGCGGGTCGTATGATGGAGGCAGTATGGAAATGATGTGGTCCTTAACCACCCGCTCGAAGCACCTCATGATGGTCGTTGTTAGTGCAACAGGGCATTAAGTCATTAAGAATCAGAATCAGAATCAGAATCAGAAGAGCTTTATTGCCAAGTACGATTTGCACATACAAGGAATTTGTTCTGGTGTCATTGGTGCATAACAAGCATACAAAATTTTCTAAAGTGAAGGCATGTGATGGTAGGTTTCTTGGGCACTGGGATGATCGTGGCAGACTTAAAGCATGGGGGGACAATAGCCTGGATCAGTGACATGTTGAAGATGTCTGTGAGCATGCGGGCCAGCTGGTCTGCGCACTTCTTGATCAGCCGTCCTGGGATGTTATCAGGGCCAGATGCTTTCCGTGCGTTAACTTTTCTCAGGGCTCTCCGTACAGCAGTGGTTTCGAGCCTGAGTGCCTGTTCATCGAGGTGGGGGGTTGCTTTCCTCACTGGGGTGTTGTTCAGAGCTTCAAATCTCCCGAAGAATTTGTTGAGCTCATTGAGGAAGCTGATGTCGTCTCGGCAGGGTGAGGGTGTGGCTTTGTAGTTTGTGACGGTCTTGATGCCCTGCCACAGTTGTCTGGAGTTGCTGGGGTCATGGAAGAAACCTTGGACTTTCTGGCTGTGGGCGCGTTTTGCTGCCTCGATTGTCCGGTTCAGATTGGCCCTCACTGTTCTGAGTGCCACCGCTTCACCGGATTTGAAGGCAGCATTACGCTCCCTCAGGCTTGTGCGCACCTCCTTAGTCATCCAAGGTTTCTGGTTGGCCCGTGTGACTATTCTCTTTTCTACTGTGACCTCTTCCATGCACCACTGGATGTAGCCAGTCACAGATGCAGCTCCACAGATACTCCTCCACATCTGCATGTTGATTGACTGTTGCAGCCTCTCTGAACATGTCTCAGTCAGTGCACTCAAAACAGTCCTGCAGTGCAGACATAGATCCCTCAGGCCACACTCTCACCTTCTTCACAGCAGACTTTTCTCTGGTGAGCAGGGGCCGATATGCTGGAATTAGCATCACAGAGAGATGGTCTGAGGAGCCGATGTGGGGGCAGGGGGCTGCTCTGAAGGCCTTCTTGATGTTGGTGTAGACTAAGTCCAGTGTGTTTTCCCCTCTGGTAGCAAAATCCACATGCTGATGGAATTTTGGAAGGACAGTCTTCATCTTCGCTTGCTTGTATAATATACACAGCAACAATGGTGACGGTGGTGAATTCCCTGGGCAGGTAGAAGGGTCTGCATCTCACAATCACAAACGCAATGTCCACAGAGCAATGGCTGGAGACCAGGGTAGCGTTGTTACACCAGCTGTTATTAGTGTAGATGCAGATCCACCCTTGGCATTCACCCCACCCTCTGCGACTGGCTCCTTGACTTCCTGACTGGCAGACCCCAGACTGTCAGGATTGGCAATAAAACATCAGCCAGCATCATCACAAACATTGGCACTCCACAAGGATGTGTCCTCAGCCCCATCCTCTACACCCTGTTCACACATGACTGTGTCGCCTCCCATAAAGACAACATCATCCTGAAGTTTGCTGACGACACTGCACTGATAGGATGCATCACTGCGGCGGACGAAGCGGCCTACAGGACGGAGGTGGACAGTCTGGTTTCTTGGTGCGAGGACAACAACCTCACCCTAAACACAGACAAGACGAAGGAGATGATAGTGGACATGAGGAAGGAGAGGAGACCTCACCAACCACTGTTAATCCGGGATCTTGAAGTGGAACGGGTGAGCAGCTTTAAGTACCTCGGGGTCCACATCACTGAGGACTTCACATGGACCACCAACACAACACAGCTGCTCAAGAAAGCACAGCAACGGTTGTATTTTCTGAGGAGGCTGAGGAAGTTTGGCATGTCGACAAAGATCCTCAGCAACTTCTACAGCTGTGTCGTGGAGAGCAGTCTGACCAACTGCATCAGCGCGTGGTACGGCAGCACTACAGCCATGGACCGCAAACGCCTGCAGAGAGTGGTAAAGACAGCTGAGAGGATCACCAGGTCCCCACTGCCCTCACTGCACAGCATCTACCACCGCAGAGTCCACAGGAGAGCTGCCACCATCATCAAAGACAGCACCCACCCACAACATGGACTGTTTACACTCCTGCCCTCAGGACGGAGGTACAGGAGTGCCAAATGCAGGACAACCCGTCTAAAGAACTCTTTTTACCCCACTGCCATCAGAAACCTCAACAGCTGAACGGGACTACAATAATCCTGTCACCTGGTTACACTGTCACTTTAATCTGTTACAGTCACTTTAAAACCTGAAACATGTCACTTTAAATCTGTGTTCACTTTATGTACAGTTCTTATTTTTACACTTATTTTATGCATATATGTTATTTTAGTCTCTTTGTAATATTTATATTTTTCTTATGTATATTTATACTTTTTTTACAAAAGCATCTCTTTTTTACTTTTTACTTTATGCTGGTGTTTTTGAGTGGACAGCAAAGTAAGAATTTCATTGTACAGGGAAACGTGTTTCTTTACTGTGCATATGACAATAAACACTTTGAATCTTGAATCTTGAGATTCCACCCCCTCGGGTTTTACCTGTGAGAACGTGACTCCTGTCGGCTCTGAATGTTGTTAGCCCGTCCAGGCTAATGGCTGCTTCAGGGACAGATGAGTTTAGCCACGTCTCCGTGAAAATGAGGATGCAGCAGTTTCTTGTTTCCCTTTTGGTGGTTAAGTCCAGCTTCAGATAGTCCAGTTGGCTTTCCATCAAGCGTATGTTGGCGAGCAGGATGGAGGGAAGCGGCGATCAGAACGGATTAGCTTTTAGCTTAGCTGTAAGTCCGCCGTGACAACCGCGCTTCTGTTTCCTCCTGCACCGCCTCCGGTGTCTCCGTGGGCGGTCTGTGCTGGTGGGAGACTCCACTGCTTTGTAAGCCGCTGGGTCCGACTGGTGTAGCAGACCTAGGCTTTGTAGTGTGATCTGCGTCTCTAAATGTACGTAGTCGGAAAGACTGAATTTGCAAAAACTAAGCATGACCTGACGGTCATATACCGTTTGTGTTCTGTTCCGCTGAGCAGAATTAAGCGATGTATTGGCTATTTTACCGGGAGCCGAAGCAGCCGCTGCCGTACAGGGCGCCACCATCTTGTTTTATTAAAGGGAACATATTATACCCTATTTCCCCCATTAAAATAGTTCCCTGGTGTCCTAATGAACATGTCTGTGACATGCCTTGGTCAAAATACCATAAGGATGAAGCATCATAGCAGTTCAATAACCCTGCTAAACCCGCCCCTTTCAGAACGCTCGGTTTTCATGCATGGTCCTTTTATATGTAAATATATGCATATATGCGGTGGCAAATATAGTGAGACAGGAACAAGGTGATGCCAGAACGAGTGAAGGAGGAGCCAAGGGTTAAAAGATGGAAGCTGAAAACTTGGGAAAAGCTCTTGGAGGTGGTGAGGAGGTGTTTGGTGTTTCCTCAGGAAACCTGGTCCCAAGGTGTGATTGACAGTGAAGATATCAGGAGTAAAGGGAAGAGAGAGACCGTGGAAACTGTGTGTGTGAAGTCACAACAGGATTAGCTGCTATGTCAGTGATTCATGTGCATAGTTAAGCTAACATCATCAATCAATACATTGTGTGTGTGTGTGAGAGAGAGAGAGAGATCAGGTCAATCAATGTAACAGCCTAAAGCTTGATAACATCTGATGATGATGATGTTGTCTGTTTCCTGTTACATTGTTTTGACTTCAGTTTGACACAGTGTGACCTGTTACATTACATGTCATGTCATGTCATTTAGCAGACACTTTTATCCAAAGCGAATTACAAGGGAATTGAGTACAAACTGCCAGGGGTGGAGTTGAACTTGCGACCATGATGTCTTTAGCACACGGGGTACAGGTCTTAACCACTGAGCTACCCCCACCCAGGGGTGTTCACTCTGTGACTGTTGTCCTGTTACAACATCACACACACACACACATACACACAGATAGCATTATGGGATTATTGATGATAGATTATTGATGATGTCCACATCATCCATATTTGGTGAAGACCCAGTGATGTTAAAAGCTTGAACTGATCTCCAAGGAGACCTTAGTGTTGACTGGGGTCACATGATGACGAGTACCATGAAGAGAGGGAGAAGTCTTAGAGAAAGTGAAGTGATAAATATTGGGGATGTTCTTCATCATCATCCTCACACGCCCCACCCCTACACAAAAGTTAAGGGTGAACATGTGAGTGAAAACTGCTGACCTCAGCGTTTCTGTTCCTGTTGTTGACCTTAAAGAGACAGTCAGCGATTTCAGATCCTTAAACGTGTTCCAGGAACACACTGTGTGTGGTTAAGTTTAGTGTTAGTTATTAACTGGTAACCCTGTCCCTAGTAAACCTCTTTCACACCTGGACTAAGGTAAGCAGAGTCAGAACTGGTCTTTGTCCTACAGAACAGCTCCAGTTCACTGACATGTGACACGTTGCCGTTGTGTTGTCATGGTAACACAAGGCTGTTGTGTGTTGTAGTGTTGAACTATGAGAAGTTGATCGAGACGAGTTCTGAGACGGAGGAGGACGATGGGATGTTTGTGCCGGAGGAGGTGGGCGTGGTCACTGTGGGGGCGTCATCCTGCAATAACAGCTGGACACTCAGAGACAATGACAACACTGGTGAGATATGTACACACACACACACACACACACACAAAAACAAACCTTATTTCCATGGAAACAAGGCTGTAACAGTGTTTTCTACACATGATAGTAACGTGTTACCATCGTGTCAAACATGTTACGTTCATGTTTTCGTTTCCTGTGCTCAGTGCGGCAAATGGACGACGTCTCCAAACTAGACGAGTTTTTCTGCAAGCATAAACCGGACCTTGGCGACAGTCGCCTGGAAACCGTGGCTGAATACCTGCAGCGCAGCGGCACTGCCGTCATTTACCCAGAAGCCCCGGAGGAAGTGACGAGACTGAGCGCGCCCGACGTCATCAGTCAGGACGAGAGCGAACACGGTGAGAAAAACATCATCAGAATCACAATAAACACACTTATTGAACTCTGACCTTTGACCTCTGCAGATGATTTCGCTCAGCTGCTCACATGTCCGTACTGCGACCGCAGCTACAAGCGGCTGACTTCGCTACAGGAACACGTCAAATATCATCACGACAAAAACCAGATCAACTGTTCGCAACTGGAGCGTCACATGACCCTGGAGAAACCTACCAGAGGGCAGGTAAGACCCACCCCCCACTTAGTTAAGTGACTCAGACTCATAAGACTTCACTTAAATGTGTTGTTATACATATACACTAAGAAGATTCTTTGACTTACAGTTAGACACACTTTGTTTCTTTTTTATGGACTTTGGTGTGAATGGTTGAACCCAACAAACTGTCACTCAGTTAACCACCACAGGTACCATCACACAGTGAAGACAATGGAAACAGGAAGTTCAAATGTTGTGAATGTGGAAAAGCTTTTAAATACAAACATCACTTGAAGGAGCATCTACGTATTCACAGTGGTGAGACACACACACACACATATTTGGTTTGGAAATATTTTTTAAGGTAAGGTTAACTCTTACTTTGAAAACCATGGTGTCTGATCTTGACTTCCTGTTGTTTCACAGGTGAAAAACCATACGAATGCTCCAACTGTAAGAAGCGTTTTTCGCACTCGGGTTCATACAGTTCACACATCAGCAGTAAGAAATGTATCGGCCTTTTTGCCGTCAACAGGCGTATGCACAATGGAAACAACAGCAAACCTGGCTCCTCCCCCAGCTCCCCAACCTCATCATCAGGAAGACCCACCCTCACCCAGCTCCGCCACAAACTAAAGCACAAGCGATTATTTGGACCTCCAGATCAGCAGGGTCATCCTAGTGTCAAATCCAAACAGATGGACGTCAGCGAGTACCAGCTGCTCATGGCCTCTCAGCACGGGTTTGGAGGACCTGCGGTCTACCTTAATGGCTGCAGCAGGAGCATCCACATCTCCTCCCACAGACCCCTTCAAGACCTGAGCGGTATAGGACTAGAGCTCCCTCTGCTGGGCTATGCAGGAACTCTGGGGAATAATCTGAGTGAGGTTCAGAAGGTGCTTCAGATTGTGGACAACACTGTGTGTCAGCAAAAGATGGACTGGAATTCAGAGGAGATCTCCAGGCTGCGAGCGTACATGAAGGAGCTAGGCACACAGATAGATGACCAGAAGGTGGCGCTGGGTGGTTTCCATGGCAACACTCTGGAGATGGACAGCAAGGTCAAGGGTCTGATTGACGATGCAAAGAAACCAGTGGAAGTCAAAAAGGAGAAACCAAATCACTCAGCTAACCTGAGCAGGGAGGAGAACCACCGACTGCTTTTCTCCTGCCAGTACTGCAACCAGGCATTTCCTGGACCCATCCCACTGCACCAACACGAGCGCTACCTGTGCAACATGAATGAGGAGATCAAAGCTGTCCTGCCACCAGGTGATGGCAGCACCACGTCCTCTGAGCCTCCTGGCAATGAGCAGGCACTCAGCCCCATCAACTGCTTCAAAGACTACATGTCCGTACCAAAGGCACAATTCACTATGAACGCTGAGCTGAACTCTGAGGAGCTGCTGAAAGTTTCCAGCACTGTCGGTCTTCCTCAGGAGTTTGTGAAGGAGTGGTTCTCCCAGTGGAACCACCATGGTGGCAGGAAAACACTGCTGCTTCCTGACCTCAAGCAGAGCATGAGCCAATCACATCTGTCACTTCCTGATGTAGATTCACACGGACGTTTTGCTGGCATTGACACTTTGCACCGACTCAACAATGGTCACCACTTTTCAGCCAACAGGCAGACGACAGACGAACAAGCACTCGACCCACAGGTGGACCAGCTGAGGAGAGACACGCCTTCACCTCTCAACCTTTCCTCCACATCCTCCAAAACCTCTCAGAGCAGCTTTTACACCCCAAATATCCTCATGTCTGAGGACGCTCACAGGGAAATACCACTGGATCTGTCACTGCCCAAATCCACAGTGACTCAGAGGCTCATGGTAGAGAAGCAACCCAGAGCCAACGGTTGTATCTTTGAGTACAGCACTGAACATGGGACTGCACCCATAGACCTGATTAGCATCAAGACAGAAGTCCTGGGCTCTGATGGCAGAGCATCCTCTCTCCAACAGCTGGAGGAAAGCTCCAATTCAATCTTTGGGATAAACCCCTTCGCTGGTGGTCCTATCTACACCTCACGACAGCCACACAGTGCTTTTCCTCCACCCACCTTAATGTCTCCAGCCCAGGCCACTGTCCCGGGCCTCAGACCCTTCCCCAGCCTGGAACCCATGAGCTTCCTGCCCCAGATGGCCTACACCTACTCCACAGGTGCCGCCACCTTCGCTGACCTGCAGCAGTGGAGGAAGTACCAAAAGAAACCAGGTTTCCAGGTAAAAGCTTCAGATTCAGACTCTGATTCCTGATTGTCCCGTTGTCCTGATGGTAAATAAACATCTGGACAAGTCTTTTTAATAGAAACTGTAATTTCCTGTTTACACTTTTGTTTATGATTTATTAATAGACCACACCCTCTTTGTGTGTGTCTCCTGGATGAAAGGCCTTTACCTTTAAGCTCTCTCCAGATCTTGGAAACGTGTGGGGATCAACAGGTGTGGGATTAACAGACGAGTGTGTGTGTGTGTGTGTGTCAGAGTGAGCTGCTGGATGGACAGTCCGGGGGGACGGAGGTGGACTTCCTGTCCAGCCTGGACGACCTGACAGACAGGAAGAAGATGAAGAAGACTGAAAGTGGTATGTACGCGTGTGACGTGTGCGACAAAACATTCCAGAAGACCAGTTCCCTCCTCAGACACAAATATGAACACACAGGTATATAAACTGTATATATATATATATATATATATATATATATATATATGATGTTTTTGTGTCCCTGTCCTCATCTCTCATGTCCTCATGTCCTGTCTTTCTTTTCTTTACTTTGAGTCTCAGCTTTCACACTCTGTGTTTGTGATTCTATACTATCTGGCGTCCTGACCCTCAGTCATCCCTCTTTTGTGTCTCTGCAGGTAAACGTCCTCACCAATGTCAGATCTGTAAAAAGGCTTTTAAACACAAACATCATCTCATCGAACACTCACGTCTTCACTCTGGAGAAAAACCGTATCAGTGCGACAAGTGCGGCAAACGCTTCTCACACTCAGGCTCGTACTCGCAGCACATGAACCATCGCTACTCCTACTGCAAGAGGGAGGCAGAGGAGCGACAGGAGCAGGAGGAGCGTCAGAAGCGGGAGGAGCATCAGGAGTGTCAGGAGCGGGAGGGGCACCAGGAGCGTCAGGAGCAACAGGAGCCGGAGGAGCCGGAGGAGCGACAGGAGTGTCAGGAGCGGGACAAAGGAGGAGGAGGAGATGTGATGGTAGAAGACATGGAGACCACTGAGCTGCTGATGAGGACTTCGTACCTGCAAGAACTGGTCACATTCAGATACTCTGACCCTGATGCGACCCTGAGGGACAGCAGAGAGGGAGGAGGTGGACAGGAGGACACTGAAGGAGACAGTGAGATGTTTGAGGAGGTGACAGATAGATCGGAGCCAAGTTTAAGGTAAGAGACGAGGAGGAGGAGGAGGACGAGGACGAAGGCAACAGTAGGGGCCAGAAGGACATGATGAAAGACAAAGACAGTGAAGACACGCTGCTGCTGATGGACTGAAAATATCAATCCATAAGAGGCGAGGCCAGTGTGATGGGGGCGGAGTTACATTTGTAATAAGTCAAACTAATTTCATCCACTAAAACAAATAGTTAGGATTTTATTTGTATTTTTTAAAGGTAATCATGGTTTGTGCTAATGCTAGCTCAGATTGATGCTAGTTTGCGTCATGCTGAACTCATGCTAACATTAGCATGAGTTCATGCTAAATTCTGGGTTTTGATCTAATGGGATGCTAACCGCTACCTGCTGCTAGCCTTAGTCATGTGATCAGGCCATAGGAATTAGAGTAAAAGAAATGATGCTAACAGTTAGCTCAGTGATACATGTAGGTGTTTGACGGTGATGTTGTTGTTGTTTGGTGAAACCTGTTGACAAAAAACACAAATAAACGGTCGCTAAACTGTTTTAGTTTCAATGCATTTAAGGTTAAGGTTAACCCCAACGAGCAACACGAGCAACGCGAGCAACATGAGCAAAGCAATAAACCCACATTCAGGTTTTGAACCCTTCAAAGAGGACGAGCAGCGTGTCAGTGTGTATTGTTACTGTGACAGTCACTGTATGTTATTGTAATTATAGATCATTCAGTGTTTGGACTGTTCCATTGGGGCGGGGGGTTAAAGATGTACAGGTGCTACTAAGTTCTTCGAAACACGACAGAAAAGAAACTTCCTGTTATTGTGTTTACTGTGTTTGTTTGTTTTGATCTTGAGCTTCCTGCTGTTTTCTACGGAGCCCATCGAAAAAAAAAAAACTAAACCTATCTGGTGCGCACAAGATACTTTCTGGTTCCGCTAGTTTTTAGTTTTAGATTATCTGCTTGCCAGGCAACGAAATTTCGTTGCCAGTTTTCGCTGCTGTGTTTTCTGTGCAATGACAAATAAAAGTCTTAGTCTAAGTCTAAGAAAGTATCTCGTGCGCACCAGAAAGTATTGTATTAAGATATGACGTATTTATAGTTTGGCAGCGACGGTATCGGAGGTGATCAGTGCGTACAGTGTGTAGGGCAGAGCAGCGTTACCTCGGCTTGTACTGATGAAATGATCCGCTGACATCGCTGTCATTAGATCCTTGGTGTGATCGATAGATTTGTTGTTGACCCGGTATTTTTTAATGTACTTTGAATGTCAGCTGAGATACCGGCACAGAACCCCACACACACACACACACACACACACAATCCTCCTGTGGACATACATATACATACCCTGCACTGCTGTAATATATCTATTTTCCACATGGTACTTGTTACGTTTTCTATCTCTTCTGCCATTTTAGGAGGGAAAAGTCAACACCATGTCTTAGCCACAGTCCGTAACAATACTTCACTGAACATACAACTTCAAAAATAAAAGCACAGAATAATAATACATGAGAACACACAATCTAACAGTACTGTATATTTCTATAAAAATAAATTAAGTTAAATTAATTCATTTATGTTCATTTATCAACAATGTGATGAGGCTTAATCTAATGACTGCGATGTCTGAGCCAGCGGATCATTTCATCAGGACAGGCCGAGGTAACGCTGCTCTGCCCCACGCACTGTACGCAGCGAGCGTCCGCTGAGGCGGGGCTGATCACCTCCGATACTGTCGCTGCCAAACTATAAATACGTCATATCTTAATACACAAACCACATTTTTGAATTCTAAATGTCCCTTTAGGGGCTCCGTAGTTTTCTACATATGAACCAACATTTGAACCTGTGTGATTTTTAAAATAAATGTCATTTAATAGATTCTTAAAAAAAGAAAGGGCGGGAACATGAAAGGGCTTGTCAAGGGGTGGAGCCATTAGCATGTTAGCTTCCAGAGAAAGTGTTATTATGCAAACCTCAGCACATGTGACTCGGCACATGTGACTCAGCACTTCAGTATTATGACCACAGACGTTGACTTTTGTCTTAAAATTATTTCACCACAGTATTTTTTGTCAGTATTAATTTTGATTATTATTATTGCGTTTGTTTTTTGTTTCTATTTTATTTATAAGACTTATTTTATGTCCTAATTGTATTTATTTCATTCTGTAATTATTTACACAAACACACATGTCTTTAACATTTAGAACAAAAACATTCATGTTTGTCAAATATATGATGAAGATGGTAGTGTTGATGACGATGATGGTGATCGTGATGATGATGATGAAGATGATGGTGATCATGATGATGAAGATAGTGGTGACGATGAATTTGATAGTGATTATGTGATGAAGATGATGTTGGTGATGATGAAGATAAAGATGAAGGAATCTGTGAAACGATATTGTTACATTTTCTCTGAAATGATGATGGTCAAATAAATGTAGCCAAATACAATTTGAATAAAGTTGTTATTGTTTCTCTACAGATGTTATTGTTCACTTATTGATTATGTCACAGATCTCCTTAATATTGATTTCTCTCACTCACTCAGTCACTCACTCATTCATTCCACACATCCAGCACTATTCTATTATTATTATTATATTATTATAATTTAAAAATAATAATAAGTAATTAAAGTTGATTCATGAACCACCTTTCACAGAAATAACAGAAAATATTATTCACAGTAAAAACAGTAAAGTTCATAATAAACAGCAGAAACAAGAACACACATGAGATAAAATATAAAATTAATTCATATTATTATTTATTATTTTTATTATTAAACCCTTAAAATAACAAACATTTATAATAATTATAAACCCTCGGTAGATAATGATGGATAATAATAATAAAATCGTGATCCAAACACTTCCTGTCTAAAGAGCCGGACGTGTTGACGTGATGACGTGAGAACGCACACGCCGCCGCCCACACATGCAGTCAGAGGTGAGTGTTGTTGAGACGCTTTGAGAATGATTTCCTCTCTCGTTGTCTTCTGTCTGTCCTGCCGTGTCCTCTGTGACGTCGTCAGGACCGAGGACAGACGTTTCTGTCCCGCGTGTGTGTCACAGTTGACTCTGCGGAGGATTAAGAAGATTTTACTGAGGAAAATGTTGTTAGCGGATAGCATGTAGCTTCCGCTAGTTTTCACATTTACTAACTTCCTGTGAACGAGTGAGTCACGTGATTCCACTCTTTGTCTCAGGTTTATTTCGTCATTTTTTGTTTCCATTGAAGTGAATAATTGTGACTGTTTTTTTTAAACCTTATCATTTTATTATGATCATAACTTTAATTTAGCCAGGAACAAACAATATATACAATGACGTGATCACAGATATCAAACCACATGATCAAATTGATAATGTTAACTTATACAAACAATATATAAAATGACGTCATCACAGATATAAAACCACACAATCAATCAAATCAATAATGTTAACTTACATAAACAATATATACAATGACGTGATCACAGATATAAAACCACATAATTAATTAAATCAATAATGTAATAATCAATAACAGCCTCATGTTTCGGTTTGAAGTATGAAGTCAGTGTTTTAACATGAACTGACACATCACTGCAGTCACAGACCGACACGCAGACAGGCAGACAGACACAGAAGCGTCTCACTGAAGACACAGAAGCTGCCTCACTGAGGACAGAGAAGGTGTCTCACTGAGGACAGAGAAGCCGTCTCACTGAGGACACAGAAGCCGTCTCACTGAGAACACAGAGGCCGTCTCTCTGAGGACAGAGAAGCCGTCTCACTCAGAACTGCGGAGGACTCTCAGAATCACGTAGACCTGGACCCCGTAAAGGTCACAGAGCAGCAGAGAGTTCATCACAACATCTGTGACTCGTTCACATTTTCATATTCACATTATTTGGACGCATTCAGAAATAAATTGGACTCTTTTCACACAAAAGACGACACAATGCTTCACTCTTTAATCACATCTGTATTTGTGCCGTTGAAGCTTCGCTCATTTCCTGCTGCTGATACGAGACGACACGCTTCCTCTTCCTGCTGCTGATATGAGACGACACGCCGCTGCCTGCTTCAGCTTCTATTGTGGAGTTAAATGGAGGCAGATTATGGTCTGACACGCTGGAGGTCACGACCTCTGCAGTAACTCACTGTTGTTTCTTCCTTGTCTGTCAGTGTCACAGTGAACAATCCTTTATTTTCTCTGTTTATCTGTGAATTGATCGATCAGTGGTTGTCACACCTGGAAAACAAAGATATTTAATTATTAATCAACATATCACACTTTAGTAATAATGAGTAATAATGAGTAATAATGTAATGTAATGTAATGTAATAATGAGTGTAAAATGGGATGTCATTACTTTTATTCTTTCATATTTGTCGTACATTTGTGTGTTTATGTTTAATTTGATCAACTTAATAATTGCATTAGTTAAGTGCGTGTCTTAAACATTATTGTTCGTGGACAATTAAGTGGACAGCATTGTCGTCCCTCTGACAGAGCAGTCCTTCTCCCAGTGTCCTGCTGGTGGAGCCGTTCTATGGCGGATCACACAAACAGCTGATTGACCTGCTGCAGGAAAACATCGACGGCTGCGTCGTCTTCTCGCTGCCGGCCAAGAAATGGCACTGGAGAGCGAGAACCTCGGCGCTGTACTTCAGCCAGAACATCCCCACCTGTCCCACGTACAGGTGAGTGTCCCGTCTCTGCTCTGCAGCTACACCATCACCCAACACCAACACCAACACCAGGTTCTGCATGTTTGTCTTCAGAGTTCTGTTCAGCAGCTCAGTCCTGAACCTGTGTGAGCTGGTGGCTCTCAGACCAGACCTGGGTCGTCTAAAGAAGGTCCTGTACTTCCACGAGAACCAGCTGGTTTATCCAATCCGTAAAGAGCAGGACAGAGACTTCCAGTATGGATACAACCAGGTGTTGTCATGGTAACGTCCTTTCATGTCTTTTCACGTTGGTTGTGTGTGGTTGTGTATGCACTCAAGAGCGCCCTCGCCAGGCCAAGACGTATTTTCAATATGAAAATAAGTCATAATAATTGTGTGTGTTTCTGTGTGTGACCGTCCATGTCCACGTGTCCACGTGTCCACGTCTGTTCTTCACTACAAACACATTTTGTGGAAGTGTGTTGTGAGTAATAACGTTGCCACGGTGATGTTTCACATTGATCTTAATGAGTGTCAGGCGGCTGGTGATTGTGATGATGTCATTCATCAGCTGTGTGACAGTAACGAGCCGCTCATCAATAACAGTCTGCACTAATGTCGTTAGATCATTACCCTCCTCTGATTGGCTGACAGCCACAAGCACTTTACTAAAGTCCCAGAGAATCAAACGATCGATTGATCACCTGATCAAGACAAACACATTTATATTCATCCGTTCACATCAAGGGGGTAGAGTGGTTCAGTGGTGAAGACCGGTACCCTGTGTGCGAAAGACATCATGGTCACAATGGTCGCAAGTTCGACTCCACCCCTGGCTGATTGTACTCAATTCCATTATAAGTCGCTTTGGATAAAAGTGTCTGCTAAATGACAATGCAATAATATCAGTTCAGTTTATCAAGAAAAACAAAAGTCAAACTTCAACAGTTCATGAGTTTATGACAGAAAACAATAATTAGTTCATCGATCAATCAGGTGACCTTCAGGTGTGTCTCTTTGTCGTCCAGCCTGGTGTCGGACGTGGTCGTCTTTAACTCGCGCTTCAACATGGAGTCCTTCTTGTCCTCCATCTCTCTCCACATGAAGAAGATTCCAGACCACCGGCCCAAACACCTGGACCAGCTGATCCGGCCCAAGTGTGTGGTCCTGAACTTCCCGGTCCAGTTCCCTGAGGTCAGCAGGTCAGTGATCGTGGTTCCATCGCTCAGCTGTCAGTCATGTGTCTTTGTGTTCCATTAAAAAGTAACATTGTTTGTGTGTGTGTTTGTGTGTGTGTTTGTTTTATTGTTTGCGTGTTATTGTTTGTTTGTTTTATTGTTTGTGTGTTTGATTGTGTTTGTGTGTTTGTTTTTGTGTTTTTTCTTTGTTTGTTTTATTGTTTGTGTGTGTATGTGTTTGTTTGTTTGTTTGTTTGTTTGTTTGTTTGTTTCAGGCTGCTGCCCAAGCATAAGTTGGCGCTGCAGCAGCGTCAGACTTGCAGGTAAAGACAATTTATCAACAACAGCTACGTGTCAACAAGGAGACATTTGTAACATGTGTCACTGTTTGTTTACATGTGGATGAGTGACAGTTGTGAGGGTGAATCTGGACCAGGACCGGGACTGAAGCAGGACTGTGGAGAGCAGATGAAACCTCTTCACATTGTTTGGCCTCACAGATGGTAAACAACCTTTTGAATTCATGGAGTCATGAGTTTGAAATGAAGTGGTGAAATAAAGTGGTCAGATGTGGTGGGATGAAGTGGTGAGATAATGTGGTCAGATGATGTGCTGAAATGAAGTGGTGAGATGATGTGGTGAAATAAAGTGGTCAGATGATGTGGTGAAATGAAGTGGTGAGACGTGTTTTAAATCAGATTATTGGACACAAAGTGCAGCCTGGTGTTTTTCACCTTCTCTTGTAATCTGAGCAAAACACAGATGGATTTTTTCTGTTAATCTCTGATTGAAGCTGTTTTTCACTTTAATCTGTGTGTGACCTGGATCCTCAGATTACACACACACACATACTCAATCACACAGTCTTATTGCTGCTGCTGATGGAACAGCTGTTTCAGGTGAAGATGATGCTGCAATACAGCATGTGTGTGTGCGAGTGTGTGTGTGGTTAAGAGCTTTATGATGATTGAAGTTGATGACAGAGAAACAGCAGGTTGTGATGAAACCTCTCAGAAGAAAGAAAACGTTGTTAATCCCTGGGATTATTTAACCCTCAGATTTCAGATCAGTTCACACGGAACTTTCGACTTTTGAACGTGTGAAGAAATAAAGGTCATCAGCTGATTGTACATCACACTGAACTTGGATTCAGTGGCAAAAATCATCAACTGTGTGTGTGTGTGTGTCTGTAGGGAACATGATAAGAATCCTCAGCTCTTCTTCTCGGCGCTGCTCAAACTGAAGGAGAAACAACTCAACTTCCACGTGTCTGTGATCGGAGAGACATTCACTGATGTTCCAGGTACACACACACACACACACAATTTTAATGATCAAACACACTCTGTGATATTGTTGTAAATTCAATCCCATAATGATAGTGGTTTTAGTAAAAGGGTCAAATATTGCTGATTATTTTCACCTCTGTCATAAATAGAGTATAAATAATAATATCATGTTCTTCATGGTCCTTAGATGATTTTATTATAAATGACCACAACCTGCACACACACACACTAAAAATCATCACAACAACAAACATTAAATAAACCAAATATTTCATGGGTTTAATTGTGTAGTTGAAAATGACTCTGAACCACATGTAGACCAGGGTTTTGGACTGAAGTGGTCTCTGTGATGCACGTGAGGATTGTGACCTGTAGAGGGAGCCAGTGTCATCTGTGGGTTAGGGGTTAGGGTTGGTCTCTCTTTCTACTTCCTGTCAGCATCTAATCTAGATGTAACAAGTTCTACAGGTGGATGAAGGAGGTTCTGATGCTGTGAGCTGACTCCGCCCCCTCTCCTCCTGCAGAGGTCTTCGTGGAGGCGCGGCGTGAGCTAGCCGACCACGTGCTGACGTGGGGTTTCCAGGCAAGTAAAGACGATTACCTGAGAGTTCTGTGCGAGGCCGACGTTGTCGTCTCCACCGCCAAACACGAGTTCTTCGGTGTCGCCATGTGAGTTTGTTTTTCTCTCAGACAGGAAGTGTGTACTTGGATTTCAAAGTAAAAGCACATGAATCACAGCAGTAAAACCACTTTGTTCAGGTTAGAAGCCGTTTACTGTGGATGTTTACCCGTGTGTCCAAACACTCTGGTTTATCCTGAAATATTCCCAGGTAAACAACAACAATGTTTCTAAATATTACAACACTGCACATGTCTGATCCTCCTTCCTCTCCTCCTTCCTCTCCTCCTTCCTCTCCTCCTCCTGCAGCTCAGTACCTGTACTCCACACCTGAACAGTTGTGTAAACGTCTGCAGGAGTTCTGCACGAGGCCGGACATCGTCCGCAGTCACGTTGTCATGGTAACAACCTAGCTTTACATTTACTAATATAGTCATCAGTGATGTTGTGGCCTGTTGTGTTCACTAGTGTTCACTTGTGTTCCTCAGGTTGACACTGACTCGTTCTCCTGGACTCGGTTGAAGAATCACTTTCAGACTCTTCTGACTGATGCAGGTCCCTGAACATAGACCAGAACTCAACATGAACCATGAACTGCTCATGTCAATCTGTCTCTCTCTCTCTCTCCAAGACTCTGCCTGCGCTGACGTTCACTGTCTCTGTCTTTGTGTTTGCAGATTATTTGACAATGTTACCAACGACTGTCACTGAAATGTAACTACTGTCCTCAGAGACATCAGATGGACATGTCCTGTCCTCAGAGACACTTCAGACACAGGATTGAAGAAAAAGATTAACAGTGAAATAAAGAAAACAAAATTGAACACATGAGTGATTGTTGTTGCTCTGGTCATCCACAACTCTCTCTGTTGTCACTGTCCCTCTCACAGTAAATGCAGACGATGAAGCTCGCTCGCTCACTCACTCACCCTTGAGTGTCTTTTTTTAAAACATCAACACTGTAACTTTGTCTCTGCTGCAGTGTAACTTTGTCTCACCTGTCTTCAGCCTTTGATACATTTTTCCGTCACTTCTCTGAAACAAACTCGTCTGTGTTTAAATAAAAATGTTTTTTTTCTACTTTCAGAAAAATCAAAGTTAACCTGAAGCAGCATCAAAGTAATGTCGACTGATTGAAGAAGCAGCTCTTTCTGAATGAAGACTGAAGATTCAGAAGACGACGTCTCTCTGGAGACAAAGTGTCCCCTGTGGAGACAAGCAGCATGAAAGGTGTTGTAATTATCAGAGAGCTGCTACATGCTAACTGCAGAAACACACACTGTGTCTGTGTGTCTCTCTGCGAGTGTGTCTGTCTGTCTCTGTGAGTGTGTGTGTGTGTACAGATAATCTGATGATCACAGAAACTTTCCTTCATCACAAACGTTGACACTTCATCTCACAATCTTAAAGTAGAGCAGATTAAAGGGGAATTACAACATAATCTTAAATAATCCAAACAGCACGGACGAGTTCTGACAACTGTCAATCAAATTAGCACCAAAACTCCCTGTAAATGTGTGTGTGTGTGTCTCAGGATGACCGTGTTGACTCAGCTGCTCGTCCTCAGTATCATGTCCTCTCTTAAATGTGGACAAACATTGTCCCGTTGTCATATTGTTGACATATCAGTGACATCAGTGATTGAGTCCCTGCAGTTCTCACCTTCCACACACACACACACACTGACACCTGAGAGCAACACAAACACAGAGAGGAAGAGCAGGTCAAACACTCTCTGCTCAGGTTCTACTTCCTTGGCCGGAAACACATGTGACAGGAAGTGATGTTAGCTGTGACCTTTGGAATGTCAGTGAGGTGTTTGTCAGGTTTTATTTCTCAAGTAAAAATGTCTCCAACATCTTATTAAAGGGACAGTTCAGGTGTTTCAGAGCTCACTCTCCCACACACACACTCTCTCACACCAAACCCCATAGAGAAAGTCAGTGATTTTAGCTGCTGCTCCTCTGCTGCCTCTTGTGGTCACTCTGTGTCACTGACATCGATCTGAACACTGAAGAGACAAAATCAGACATTTGAACTTAGTGATGGAGGCAGCAGTGTGTGTGAGTGGTTTACAAACTTCAGTCTCACAGTGAGATAAAGACGTGATCATGTGACCTTAAACTGACAAGTCTTTAGTTCAGTGGATAAAATCAGTTTTTTCTTGTGTCCCTGCTGTGACACAAAATGGCTGCCTGTCACTCAACGTAGTGGACAGAGGACATGTTGAACATCATCAGTTCAGGGCTTCATGTCTTCAGAGGGTCAAAGGTCAAAGTGCACACCATGTAATGGCATGTCATTAGCAGGTTTTTATTAGTTATTAGTATATTAACGGAATCAAATCTCCAACCTTCAGCTCAGAAGATAACACTTTACCCCCGAGTCACTTTTATTCTGAATAATCTCATCTGAAACATCATAATCTGAACTCAGTAAAGAGATTACTGGTTTCTATGAAATCATATTCAGTTTGAGTACAGGGTCTGACCACATATGTCTGTCTGTCTCTCTCTGTGTGTTTCCTTGGTGAAGTTCTGCCCTCTGCTGGACGCTCTGTAACAGTGCAGGTGACATTTATTATATAAAAGATTATTTGTGATCATAAAAATCATTATAAACTTTTCACTTTTATGACAGAATAAACTTTTAAATGATCATTATTTTACTTTTAGTTAGTTAAATAGATAGATAGCTAGGTAGTTAGATAGGTAGGTAGAAAGATAGATAGTTAAAATGAATGAATATAGTTTTATTTTGGTTACAATATAAATACTTAAATGATGTTATATATGTTAAATATTACCATACATACTTCCACTCAACATTTTCTCACAACAAAATTTTCAAGCAAACTCTGTAACCAAAAAAGGAATAGGCTGAAGCCAAGGCTTATTTTTGCCTGTCCTGTGCAATCCATAAAATAACCCAAAATATCAGTTATACAAATCAGAAGAAAAAAACATAACAAAATTTACAATAAATTCTTACTTCTTAATCATTTCACATTTCAGTCATTTTACATTGTAATCCTTAAGTAATTTACCTTTCAATGTTTTTTTGAAACTCAACAATGTTTTACACAATTTCAGTTCATCACTAAGTCCATTCCATAATTTAACTCCCAAGAAGGAAACACATCTATATTTAACATTAGTTCTCACTTAACATATTTCAAAGACACACAACCCTCTTAAATTATAGTTATTTTCTCTCAAAAGATATGTTGAATACAGGTGGGAAGACTTTTATTCTTTGCTCGAAACCAGACTTTATAAATAATTTATTAGTGGTTTCACAGTAGGAAGCTTTGATAATTATTCTGATAACTCTTTTCTGGAGTTTAATTATAGGGTCTATATATGTCCTGCATGTATTTCCCCAAACCTCAACACAATATGACATATATGGCGTTATAAGTGAAAAGTATACTATATGCAGACATTTATTGTTCAACTAATCCCCTACTTAAAATAATGCCAATAGATTTAGCTCATTTCTTTTTAATGTATTCTATATGTGGCTTCCAACTTAATTTATGATCTAAAATGACTCCCAAGAATTTAGTCTCATATACTCTTTCAATTTTTACTCCATTCAGGGATAATTTAATTTCACAATTAACCCTAACACCACCAAACACCATACATGTTGTTATATTTTCATTTAAGGATAACTTATTAATATCAAACCATTCTTTTAACAACTCCTTTTCTACTGTTGTCAACATTTTTTTAATGTGTAGTCCTGAACAAAATAAATTTCAACTTATTAAATACTGTAAAAATATCATTCAAATAAAGTATAAATAACTTAGGTCCCAATACTGAATCCTGTGGTACACCACAAGTCACTAAATGTGACACTGTATTATTCATTTGTACTGTACATACTGAAACCTATTATTTAAATAACTTCTTCTAACCTCTTATTCCATAACACTCCAATTTCTGCAGTAGTAAGGAATGATAAATTGTATCAAACACTTTACGTAAATCAACAAAAACACCTACAGCATATTTTTTCTTATCTGTATCCGTAGCTATATTTTCTACAAATTCTATCACTGCTAAGAATGTTGATCGTTTGCTCCTAAAACCTTATTGATGGTCACTCAGTAAGTCATATTACTCCTTAAAATTATCCATTCTATTTACAAACAATCTTTTGAGTATTTTTGAAAACTGAGGTAGCAAAGACAATGGTCTATAATTATTATATTATATGTTCGTCACCATTTTTATAGATTGGGACCACCTTAGCCATTTTCATCATATCAGGATAAATACCCGTTTGAAAAGATTTATCACATATATAGTAAATGGTTTGAGGACACAGTCCATTACTTCCTTTATAAGCGACATATCAATTGTATTATCATCTGTGGATTTTTTACTCTTAAACTTCCGTACCACTTCTAATACGTCACTCTCACAAACTCCACCAAGATACATTGAGTTGTTACTGTTTGTATGCAAAATCATAATTATGGTCTACATCACTAATTTCCCTTGCTAAATTTGGGCCTACATTAATAAAAAAAAATCATTAGACTCATTAGCAATTTTCAATAATTGAATTGTCATTACTTACAAAATATGTTGGAAAATCATTTTTACTACGGTTTTTTATCAAAACATTGAGCACTCTCCAAATACCCTTTATGTTATTTTTGTGTTTTTGCAGCAAATGATCAAAGTAGTATTTTTTCTGCAGTCTCATAATAGATGTCAATTTGTTTTTATATTTTTTATACTTGTCCTCCTTTTCCTTTGTTCTGTATGTGATAAATTCCCTATAAAGCCTATTTTTCTTTTTACAAGCTTTTTCCATCCCCTCTGTAAACCATGGTTTTCTCTTCTTTTTTGGATGTTGTCTATACTCCTTCAATGGACAATGGTGATCATAATATAACAAAAATGTATCTAAAAATGCATCATATGATTGATTATTATCATCTACTTCCTGCCAGTCATGATTCATAAGGTCTGCCTTGAGTGCCATAATTGCCACTCGTGATTTTATTCTAAGTTATTAGTCCGTGTTTTGTTCCCATTTTTAACCTTTTGTTCATTTCTAACACAACAAAAACAGGCAAATGATCACTTACATCAGTCACTAATAATCCACTAACTATTTTCACATCGGTTATGTTTGTAAAAATATTATCAATCAATGTTGCAGCATCTTTGGTTATTCCTCTAGGTTTTACAATTAACGGATGGGTTAGGGTTAGGGTTAGGGTTAAACTCAAACTAAACATAATATTTACAAACTCTTCGGTTTTCATATGATCATTAGAATTCAGCAAGTCAATGTTGAAGTCACCACACACCAGAATAGTCTTATCATTATGTTTTTCATATAATTCAGAAATCTTCTCATTAAATTGATGGTGTTCTATAAATGCAACTAATTAATATATTTTTAGATCTTTCAACCTCAATTTCAATAGTTATACATTCCATCACATTGTCAATAACAATGGTCATATACCCAATAACTTTGCATTTAACGGCAGTCATCACGAACAGGGCAACACCCCCTCCCCTTTTATTACCCCTATTTTGCAAATACATTTCATAACCCTCTAATCCATCCTTTAGATTTTTTTCCATCGTTCAACCAAGTCTCTGAAATAGCTATTATACAAAACTTTTGTTGAAGCTGTTGAAGGTAATCCTTAATTTCGGAGAAGTTACTGTAGAGACTCCTACTATTAAAATGAATCACTGAAAACCCCTCCATCTTCATACTGGAATTAAACTCATCTTCAGAATAATAATCACAGTTCATGTCAATGTTCTGGTAAAAGTGGATCTCTGGATCAGTGTCATTTTCCAACTCATAAAGCTTGTGATCTTCAAAATCATAAAACTTAAAATCTGTGTGTTCACACATTTTTACCATATCCTGTCACTCACAAACAGTATTTCGCCATATATCTGTTTTCCATGACACAAAATAAATGTTAAACATTTCCCCACTATGCCACGTCTTTATCTTGTAATTCATCATTTTCATTTGTATCGTTCCAGCTCATTAATGAACCTCAAAAATGGCATGAAATAATCATACCAATTGAAAGGTCTCTTTCTTGCAGAACTGAAAATACAACTCAAACATGTGGATTTCAAGTTATTTTCCTGATTTTTTCCTGTTTAGATGTTTAGATTAGTCCAATACATTTTGTGGTGTGTGTGTGTCCAGGTATTAATAATGTTGTGGGGACCTAAACCTGTTCACACACTCACATTATGGGGACTTGTCTTCCATGTCAGATATGTTTTAACGTTAGGTTGAGGTTAGGGTTAGGATTAGGATTAGGCCAGTAATAATTGTGGTTAAGGTTAGCGTAAGTCTCCAGGAAATTAATGTAAGTCAATGCAATGTCCCCTCAAGTCATTAATGTCAAACAACATAACAACACAGATCGTCATAACCCGCAAAAGGCATGTTTTTGAATAATGTATATGGTTTCCAGAGGGGGGGGGCCTTCAGCAGGTCATCATCTTCATCACCATCATCATCTTCTTCATCAACTTCATCATCATCACCATCTTCATCAACTTCATTATCATTATTGTTTTTGACCGTTTGAAAAAAAGTGTTTTTGCCAGCACCAGTGGCTAATGCTAATCTAGCTAATGGTTTAGCTATTTCAATATTAAATTGAGTCTTTGTGTCGTGTTCTGTCCAGATTATTCTTCCCTGATGGCACAAGCATATTCCTACATGACAGTGCCAGGACTTCCTGTTCTCCTCAGAGAAAACCCAGCAGATTTCTGTAAGTAAACCTTCATCATGGTTTGATCGTTCGTGTGTTTGACAAAGATTGTGAGCAAAGTTTGAAACATGTTTGTTTTATAAACCAATCATTCATGTGATTACATTTTATATCTTAATGTCACTGATGTTTGTTTCATAACAAATATCATGATGACGTCTTCCTGCACCTGGACATAGGGATCATCTTCGTTTAAAGTACGTACATGTACTGTATGTCCATGTATGTACATGTATGTCCATGTACGTACATCAACCAACAGCAGAGGAGCAAAAGGTAGTGAGGACTGGGTCTACACCACACCCCCACCCGATACTTCCACTGAAGACCAGGTTCAGAGACCGCTGAGAAGATCAACAGGTTTCATCACCTCCTCAGGCTGAGCCTGGATCTGCTGTGGAAGACGTCTGGTCTCGTTTCTGTACTGAAGACCCTGGAGAGACTCATCCTAGACCAGCTGTGACCCGTGGTGAGAACTTCAGCTGCTGACCTCTGTTTCACGACCTCATGCAACCACACATGTGTTTTTAACAGAGACGAGTCAGCATCTTTCGGTGAGATGAAAATGAAACAGCTGAGTCATGGTTTGGTAACAGTGGTGGTTGTCATGGTTACCAAACTTACACAGAGTTTGAACTGTGATAAAATGAGTGAAGAAGAGGAGGAGGAGGAGAAGGTGAAGTAACAGGAGGTGTGTAAACAATGTGTGTGTGTGGGGGGGGGGTTCCGGGGGTGGGGTTAAGTGTTTGATTGACAGGCACAGCCTCTGCCTCCTGTTGCTCAGCAGTTATTAAATGTCTTCCTGGGTCTTTAACTTTAGTCAAATTCTTTGTCTCTGTGTGTGTTTTTCTGTCTGTCTGTGTGATCAGCTGTGAGATGAGCAGAGACTGATCCTGATTAAAACCAGGTCCACATTGAGGCTGGACTGTTTTAATAAATGGCTGCCATGTCCCATCATGCCCCCCTGAGACCGCTGATCGGCCAATAGGGAGGTGAGTGTGGGTGATGATGCAGCCCCCCCCCCCACAGTATAAAAGGTCACAGTGGCGTGTGGGCCCTCCTGAGCAGTTGGAGCATTCCCAGCCTCGCCTCGGGTGGAGGGAATCAGGACTACTCTGCGTCGGGGGGGAAATATTCCGAGGCTCGACCGTTCTCACCTGGATTTCTGTGTCAGGATTTTTTCAGGATAAGGAGACGCAGCGAGTTCTGAGTCCACCGGGCTTCGTCCCAACAGTCCCGGCACTCTTGTGGAGACAAGTGAGTAATGTCCACGTCATGTCCCCACACGTCCCTACATGTCCCCTGCACCTGTGTGTGTTGGTTGTTGTGGTTTTCCCCCCGTCACACAGTGCAGTAAACGCAGCAGCAGTGTCACAGAATAGCCGTGCTTGTGCGTGTGGGCCCTCCTTTGGAGGCCTCGCCTCGGGTTCAGGACTACTCTGCGTCGTGCTTTCTTGGCTGTGTCACAGGGGAGGGGGCAGTGGGCAGTATCTTGTTGGTCCACTGCCTTGTTCTGAATCAGATTCGTGTGCTGCTGTATAATGTGTGTGTGTGTGTGGGGGGGTGGGTGGGGGTGGCTGGGTGAGGGTTGATGGCTTTTTAAGGGAATCAGCTCGGGGTCGGTCACTCAGTTATGTGCCACATGGTGGCTGTCAATCAAAGAAGCGGGGCAGCACGGGGGGGGGCAGTGGGTTATTTTTGGCCACTGCCTTTTCTGTCGCTCAGATTCCTGCTGTAAATAAATATCAGCTGATTCTAACAGAGTTAAACTCTGATCACATCAATATCACTTATTGATGGTCAGTCAGCTGATCTGGTTTAATGTCACACAAGCTGCTTCACGTCTTATTGATTACTGATGTATGTGAACATGAATTAACATTACACACACACAAACAGTGTTGTGTTGGAGACATTTGTGATGAGACACATTTAACAGATTTAAAATCAGGACACATCGTCATGACAACCGTGAAAAAGTGTAAATACATGAATGTTTGTTTGAAAGTGAATAAAACTGTTAAATGACTTCATCTCAGTGTTGATGAAGTTTCACGAGTTTCACTTATAAATATAGTCATTAGTTTTGTATAATCATGTGTAATGAAGGATTTATAAAGTATGGTGACACATGGTGATTAACTCTGTATCTATTATGGTTTAAAAGATTATTAATTATGTTTCAACTACATCGTAATTCATGTTTTCATCAGTGACGTTTAAATAGTGCGTGTGTGTGTGTCACAGTGTGTGTGTGCTGCAGCTGCTGTGACTCATCACTTAGTGTGACCTTTAACTTTCACTAGTTTTCACTAAGTTTTGTTTTCTTCTTTAAAAAGTCTGTAAATGTCCCTTTAAAATCATCTGTGATTTTTATAAATCACATTGATTTGACATTAAAAAGGTATATATATAAAATAAAAAGATACAAAAATTAAACATAGTTTAAACTGAAAAGTTTTAGTTTATTTGTTCTAATCTAAAATAATAGAAACAGGACTTTTATTGTGAAAATATTTAAAAACTGTTACATTCTGACAACGAAATTATGTCATTGATATGAAACATTTATAAAGTCACTGTGTGTGTGTGTCACTGTGTGTGTGTGTGTGTGTCACTGTCTGTGTGTCACTGTGTGTGTGTGTGTGTTCCCATGATGCTTTGGGAAAGTGTAAAATGAGTCAATGATCTATTTGTGGAACAGAGACGCAACAATGTCTCCTTTTCTGAAGGTTCCTCCTGTATTTCCTTAACTCAGGAAGGAAAGGAGATATTTCTCTGACAACTTTTTTTTTGTTTTGGTTGGCAGGGGGCTGCCCATCATGTCAACACAAGCGCCAACATTCACGCAGCCGCTACAGAGCGTCGTGGCACTAGAGGGCAGTGCCGCCACGTTCCAGGCTCAAGTCAGCGGTAAGAATCTAAAAAAACATTTTTAAACCGAAACATTAGACACAAAGTTACATTAGAAACTTTCGACACAAACGACACAAATGTTACATTAGAAACATTAGAAACATTTGACACAAATGTTACATTAGAAACATTAGAAACATTCGACACAAATGTTACATTAGAAACATTAGAAACGTTCGACACAAATGTTACATTAGAAACATTCTATCATTCTATGGTTACTCTGTCCACAGGTTCTCCAGCTCCTGAGGTGAGCTGGTTCCGTGATGGTCAGGTTCTTTCAGCCGCCGCTTTGCCCGGCGTTCACATCTCGTTCAGCGATGGCTGCGCTGTTCTGAAAATCCCTGCTGTGACCGCCGCACACAGCGGAAGATTTTCCATCAGAGCAACCAACGGTGCTGGACAAGCCACAAGCACAGCTGAACTCCTCGTTACAGGTGAGACTCAGGTAGACTCTCTGTCACAGGTGAGACTCAGGCAGACTCGTGGTCACAGGTGAGACTCAGGTAGACTCATCAATATGTTTCTCTGCAGCGGAGACGGCGCCACCTAGCTTCCTTCAGAGGTTGCAGAGTTCTACAGTGAGACAGGGCAGCCAGGTGAGGCTGGACGTGCGGGTCACAGGAATCCCCACACCTGTGGTGAAGTTCTACAGAGAAGGAGCTGAGATCCAGAGCTCAGCCGACTTCAGGATCCTGCAGGAGGGCGACCTCTACAGTCTGCTCATCGCTGAGGCCTTCCCAGAGGATTCTGGGACGTATTCTGTGACCGCTACCAACAGCAGTGGACGGGCCACGTCCACCGCCGAACTGCTGGTTCAGGGTGAGAAGCTTCATCCTATTGTTATCTGAGAAGTTTGAAGGTTTTAGCTCAGGTCCAGGATCTGTCAATTTAGCACTGAGACAACATGATAACAGCAAAGTTCATAACTGGCAGACAAACATGTTTGGTACATGTGGTTTGATGATTGGCTGACTGGAGGACAGGGTTGGACATCATGATTATGTCTATCTCTGTTCAGGTGAAGAAGCCGTTCCAGCAAAGAAAACAAAGACCGTGATTTCAACATCTCAGATTTCACAGGCTCGTCAGACCCGAGTGGAAAAGGTAACGACGGTGACGTTTAAAATGAAAATGTAAATGTGGACGTGTCTCTCCGTCTCACTGCCTCTGTCCCTCTCTGCTTCTCCTTAGAAGATGGAGGCCGGTTTCCAGGCAACTGCCATGATGGAGATGCAGGTTGAGGGGGCAGCGCTAGCTCTGCAGCTCGCGCACAAGACTCCGCCCAGAATCCCTCCCAAACCCATGTCAAAGTCCCCGACACACCCCTCTCTGATCACAAAGGTGACCGGAGGACGTCAGCAGTCACCGTCACCTGTTCGACACGTGAAAGCACCCACGCCCACACCTGTCAGGTGGGTGGAGTCTATATTTAGATTTGTGATTGTACGGTGGCCCTGAGGTCTCCCTCTGCCCCTCCCACTAAACAAATCTCTGTCTCCGCCTTCAGGCCGGTCAAGTCCCCCCTCACCATGCGCCGACAGGTCATGGTCGGTGCAGACGTTCTGCCGCCGTGGAAACAGGAAGGTTACGTGTCAGAGGTCAGCTACAGCGGCGTGAGCGGCTCCATCACTCAGCTGAGTCACGAGCAGCGCTGGGAGCAGCAGGTCACTGGGGTCACCGGGGTCACCGGGGTCAAAGAGGTGAGTGAGGAAGTGGGGTCAGATCATGACTTTGAAATCCTGTTTTTATGAGGTTTCACTGACAACCTCCATTTTAACTGACCTTTGACCTTTGACTGTTGATGACTCATTTGTATTACACACTCTGTGTGTGTGTGTGTGTGTGTGTGTGTGTGTGTGTGTGTGTGTGTGTGTGTGTGTGTGTGTGTGTGTGAGCACATTTATCGTACCAACATTAAAAACGTGACACATCAAAGTCCAAAAGTTATTGAAAGGTTTTGCAGTTTGAAAAGGACATGGCCACGGCAGCCATCGGAGTGTGACACAAGAGACTGACCCTGAAAACGTCTACAGACACAAACTTGCCGGTTTGAATTTAGCTGCCATTTGGCCATGAAACAGGAAGTGGCCTGTAACTTGGCCAGGGTCAGAGAATCGCTACACTCGACGACCCTTTCATGAGTCTTAGTTCTTCTTCTTGTCTTTTTCTCTTACTCTCACTTTCTTTTTTGGCTCCCTGAAGCGTTCTCGTATTTCCTGGTTCATGTGATGGCGAGTGAGCTAGCACTCTGTGAGCTAGCACTCTGTGAGCTAGCACTCTGTGAGCTAGCACTCTGTGAGCTAGCACTCTGTGAGCTAGCACTCTGTGAGCTAGCACTCTGTTTCTCTATTGTGAGACTTCTGTGCTGCCTGTTGTGTCTCCAGGCTGTAGGAGGTCAAAGAGCCGGGGCGGTGGCCACCGTAGTGGCCGCCGTTGACCACGCTCGTGTTCGTGTGCCTGTGCATGGCGAGGGCGATCAAGCTGAAGAAGAGGAGGAGGAAGCTGTAGATGCAAAGTTAAAACAGCAGGTTGGGTGGACAACAACAAAAACTCTTACTGTGCAGGAGTTCTCGCCTGAACCACCGCTGCAGCCTCAGGTTAGGGAGGCCACGAGAAATAACCTCTGCACAGTCAGAGCCGCCACTGCCTCATCAGTGTTGTTAATGTTCTGAACTCTGTTGGTTGCTGCAGATTCAGAAATTGACAGAAATCCGCTCCCATGAGGACACTGGTCCTGCCTCGTCCTCAGGTCCACAGTTCATTGTCTCTAAAGTTTCTGTCCCAAAACCTGAGGCTAGCGCTGAGGTAAGACGTGAGGTAACTTCAGGCAACGTCAGATAAGCAGCTGAAAAGTCTTTGATTTAAGATTTGATCACCTGTAACTAACGAACCAGTGCGCTGATGTTAACTGATGCTAACATGTCCAAATAGAGGTTTAAAGTTTAGATTATATAAACTGAAATCACTAAATGTAGCCATTAATCAGATGTTGCCTGAAATGCCAACTTGGTGTGAGCTGTAGTGTAGACGTAATAAACTAAAACCACATTAAACTTTGTTTTTCCTTTGCTCTCTTTATCAATAAACACATTTAATCCAGTTTTCATTAATTAATCTGGCTTTATCTAAACTTTGCGTATCTTTAATCAAACTAATGCTGTAGCTCGTCTCTGTTGCTGCTGTTTAACACAAACTTTTCAAACGTACCACACGTGTTCTTCCTCCTCTTTGGCTCGGTCAGGTGTCCATCGCTGGCTCGGCCATTGCTGCTCTTCACAAAGAGTTTTCTGCATCCACTGTCACCACGAGAAAGATCATAAAGCAGGTCAAGTCTCCCAGTCCAAGTCGTAAAGCAGCGGAGGTCCGACTGATGTCAGAGTCCATTCCCCCACCGTTCAAAGACTCGTCAGGGAAATATCAGAGTCTCATCGGAGTGGAAGTACAGAGGGGGGCACATGAGCAAATACACGAGGAGTGGAGAACCCAGGTTTGTGACAGAGTCTCATGATCTGGACCTGAACAGAACTAGAAAACCTGATGAATACATTAAGGTTAGATAGTCCATTCAAGACTTTGTCCAACAACCACTGGCCTGAATCTCAGAGGTGGGGTTTTCTACCCCATAGAAGCTGAACCATTTGTAATAATTTAGCAACAAACTTTACGTTTTCATAGAGAAGAACCAGCGATGATTTCTGTAAAAATCCAATATGAACTTGGTCGTTGATGCTTCTGACACTTCATCCTCACCTCTTCAGCTCATCCTGTGTTGTCCTCCTCACGTGTGTCTTTGTTTGTGTCGTTGCCATGTTGTGAATTTTAGAACAAGACGTGGTTTGTGTTGTTTTTCTCTGTGCTCACACATCTGTGACTGTATGACAGGTGGTGGAGGCAGCAGCCGTAGCTTCAGTCAGCGGTGACAGTGTGGTCCCACCGACGCTGGTGTCAGTAAGTAGCGCTGTCATTTCCCAAAACTTTACAATACGTCGCTGCAACTTTGTGAATGCGTAATCACTCTCTCTGTGTTCGTAGGGTTTGAAAAACACAAATGTGACAGAAGGCGAGTCGGTGACTCTGGAGTGTCAGATCAGCGGACACCCGACACCGGTCATCATGTGGTTCAGAGAAGACTATAAGATAGAGAGCTCAATTGATTTCCAGATCACCTATGAGAAGGGATTTGCCCGACTGGTGATCCGTGAGGCGTTTGCTGAAGACAGTGGACGCTTCACTTGCACCGCCACCAACGAGGCTGGAACCGTCAGCACTTCATGTTACCTGCTCGTCCAGGGTCAGTGACAAACCATAGACCAGGAGAAATGTCATTGTTCTTCTCCATGAAAATTTTTCGTGCAGTCACTTCTGTCTTCATTGAATACTTGCAGTATTTTATCGTTATGACCATTGCTATAGTAATGGTGTCACATGATGCTTACCTTTGAGACAAACTCTTTCCCTTTCAGTGTCCGAGGACATCGAGAGCAGAGAGGAGTTTGCTGTCATCACTGAACATGAGAAACTGTGAGTCCAGCAGAAGCCTCATACAGGGACAGTTGTGTTTTGTATGGTCAGCAGCAGGGGGCGCTCTGACTTTGTCTGATTGTCCCTTTAAAGATAAAAGCTTATAGCACCATTTGTTCGTGAAAGTCCTAAAATGAGGTTTGTATTTGTAGTTTAACTGAAGAATCCAGAGAAGAAACCATGTCCCAAGTGAGCGTGGCTGAGTCCGACACTGCGGCCGCCGCCCCCTTCTTCATCAGGACGCCCAGTGTCCAGAAGCTGGTGGAGGGAGCATGTGTCATGTTTGAATGTCAGGTGGGCGGAAGCCCCAAACCACACATTATCTGGAAGAAGAGTGGCATCCCACTCACTACCGGATACAGGTATGTGAGCGTGCAGAAGATAAAGTCCTGCCCCCCTTTTTAACACTGCAGCCTTTAGAGGTCACTGGTCATCACATATCATTCCCTTCTCCTTTACCATCAGGTACAAAGTTGCTTACAAGAAGGAGACTGGAGTGTGCAGTTTGGAGATCTCCATGACCTTTGCTGACGACGCTGGAGAATATTCTGTGTTTGCCAAGAATAAGCTGGGAGAAGTCTCCGCCTCCACCAGCCTGATGGAGGAAGGTACGTAATCCACCATCCTGCTGAAGAATGACACAGAGGAAATGAAGCTTCTGACTTTGTCATGTGACATAAATGTGTTGGTCCAACAGAGGAATATGAAGCATACATGAAGAAACAAGAAATGACCTTTATGACCGAAGTAACGACTGTGGTGCAGGAGCCGACAGTGGGCGACGTCGCCCCAGTCAGTGTCACGACGATGCAGCACATGACCACCACTATTATCTCAGGACAGGTGAGGTGTGGGCCCCCTGGTGGGCTGTGAATGCACTGCATAACAGACCATTCAAATAAATGTTAAACTTCTGGAAAGTAAAATGTGTGTCAATCAGAATTATGCTCGAAGGTTTTGGTTCCCACAGCAGAATTTCAGAACACTCCAGGTTCCAAATGGACTTAGACTTGTTAGAAACCAGGACCCAGCAGATTATGGATCGATAAGCAGTGATTCTAAATCATAATTAATAAAATAAGAATGTTCTTGTCTACAGGAGTTCCACCTCTCTGCCATTGAGCAGAGGATAATCCAGGAGATTGAGTTCTCCATCATGAAGATAACCTACAGAGAGCTTGTGACAGAGGACGGAGAGTTGATGGTGACCGCCACCGCCACAGAGGCCACACAGCCGACCTTCGACACACCTGTCAAAAACTACAGGATCATGGAAGGAATGGGTGTCACGTTCCACTGCAAAATGTCAGGACTGCCACTCCCCAAGGTAGGCAGGTGTCACTACATGAAACCTTTTTGAAGTGTTGGTTCTTCCAAGTGGTTTTATCTTGACATTTTGTCTTCTATCAGATCGTTTGGTACAAAGACGGCCAGCGCATCAGGCCCGGCGACCGTTACCAGATGGAAGTTCTTCAGGATGGACGAGCTAGTCTTCGTCTGCCGGTGGTGCAGCCAGAGGATGAGGGCGTGTACACTGCCTTTGCCACCAACATGAAAGGAAACACCGTCAGCTCTGGGAAGCTCTACGTGGAGCAGTCTGGAGCTGGAGCTCCTCAGAGATACACAGCCCAGCCTGCAGTGCAGAGGATCAGGTGAGGTGCTACACAATCACAGGTGAGGTTTCATGTATAATGCTCAGGTACTGACTTAGAGTCTTATGTCCTAAGGTCCTCCTCTCCTCGCTCTATGAGCCGCTCACCTGGTCGCTCTCCCAGTCGCTCTCCTGGGCGTTCTCCCGCTCGCCGGCTTGATGAGACGGATGAAGCTCAGCTGGAAAGACTCTACAAACCTGTGTTTGTCTTGAAGCCTTCGTCGTGCAAATGCTCCGAGGGTCAAACTGCCAGGTTCGACCTGAAGGTCGTTGGCAGACCAATGCCCGACACATACTGGTTCCTCAGTGGTGGGTAAACATTATTACTTGCCAATATTTGTTAAGAGAATTTAAGCTTCTATTTTTTTGAACATTGATTTGTTGTGTCCTCAGGACAACAAGTGGTCAGCGACATCACCCACAAGATTGTGGTTAAAGAGGACGGTACTCAGTCTCTGATCATCGCACCGGCAACACCACAGGACTCTGGAGAGTGGACGGTCGTGGCTCAGAACAGAGCCGGGCGTTCTTCACTCTCTGTCACCCTCAGTGTTGATGGTAATATTCTCTAAATCTTTTAGCAGGAGATAATTTGACGACTGGATTATTTCATTTTAATGACAATCTTCCTGTTTTTGTTGCCTCAGCTAAAGAAACCCTGGTGCGACCACAGTTCACTGAAAAGCTGAGGAACTTGAGCGTGAAGCAGGGGACTCTAGTGGAACTTGCTGTTAGAGCCATTGGAAACCCGCTGCCCGACATCGTGTGGCTGAAGAACAGCGACATTATCACTCCACACAAACATCCCAACATTAGGTACATTCTGTTATCTGGACCCAAAGTGTTCAAAGATGAATCACCGAACAATACAACAGTGGTTATTGTTTTATCTTAACAATCAAACATGATGAAGAAATTTCTCCAGTAGATGGCAAGAATGTTGTAGCTTTGTTCTTTGTTTGTTTTCAGTCCTGAAGAGAATTTAAAAACCAACATTCCCAGAACTTTCTCTGAAATTTCCAATAAAAAAAGGCTGCAGCAAAAGTTATTAAGGTTATTAAATAGGTTCTACCTTCAGTAATAGTTTTGGACTGGCTGCATGACTCAGATGTGGGAAGTGGCGGCCAATCAGTCTGCATTTGTTTTCTCATCATAATAGAATGTAATAAAATGAACTTTGAACAGTGATGTTGTTATTGTAGCTAAAATCCACCAATGTTAATCTGAAAATGACAAATTCATGTTCCAGGATTGAAGGAACAAGAGGAGAGGCCAAATTCCAGATCCCGTCTGCGGCAGGTGTGGACAGCGCCTGGTACACAGCCACAGCAATTAACAAGGCAGGCAGAGACACCACCCGCTGCAGAGTCAATGTGGAGCTGGACTATGTTGAACCTGAACCAGAGAGGAAGCTCATCATTCCCAAAGGAACCTACAAAGCCAAAGAAATCAGTCCTCCAGAGGTGGAGCCACTCCACCTGCGTTACGGTCAAGAGCAGTGGGAGGAGGGCGACCTTTACGACAAAGAGAAGCAACAGAAACCACTTTTCAAGAAGAAGCTGACCTCTGTTCGCATGAAGCGTTTCGGTCCAGCTCACTTTGAGTGCAGACTGACTCCGATTGGTGACCCCACCATGGTAGTGGAGTGGCTGCATGACGGCAAACCGCTGGCAGCTGCTAACAGGCTGCGCATGGTCAATGAGTTTGGATACTGCAGCCTTGACTATGAAGTTGCATACGCTAGAGACAGTGGTGTCATCACCTGCAGAGCCGCAAACAAGTTTGGAGTTGACCAGACCTCGGCCACCCTGATCGTCAAGGATGAGAAAGGTCTTGTTGAGGAATCACAGCTTCCTGAAGGCAGGAAGGGGGTGCACAAAATGGAGGAGATTGAGCGCCTGGCCCATGAGGGTCCTACAGGAGTCACTGTTGAAGAAGAAACTGAGAAAATGAAACCTGATATTGTCCTTCTCCCTGAGCCAGTCAAAGTTGTGGAGGGTGAAACAGCCAGATTCCGCTGCAGAGTCACTGGTTATCCATCACCGAAGGTCAACTGGTACCTAAATGGACAACTTATCCGCAAAAGTAAAAGGTACAGACTTCGTTATGATGGTATATATTACCTGGAAATCACTGAAATCAAGTCCTACGACTCAGGAGAAGTCAAAGTGGTGGCTGACAACAACCTGGGCTCCGCAGAGCACACGGTGAAGCTGGAGATTCAGCAGAAAGAGGACTTTAGGACTCATCTGCGTCGAGCTCCTGAGGCCAAACCAGCCGTGGCTCAACCTGAACCTGGGAAAGTTTTATTTGAAGTGGTGAAAGCAGAGAAACCAGCAGAGGACTCTCAGCTTAAAGAAGTAGTCAAGCTCAAGAAATCCCAGAGAATTGTTCATGAGAAATCCACAGAGGAGTCAGAGGAGCTGAGGAGCAAGTTCAAACGCAGGACGGAGGAAGGCTATTACGAGTCCATCACAGCGGTGGAGCTCAAGTCACGCAAGAGGGATGAAAGCTATGAGGATCTGCTGAAGAAGACAAAGGAGGACCTGCTTCACCATGCCAAGGAGAAGGAGGAGGCTGAGAAGAAGAAAGAGGAGGAGCGTCGCAAGCTGACAGCTAAGGCTCTGAAGCCAGAGAGGGTCAAACTCTCAGCCAGCATGGAAGCTCCCAAAATCCTGGAACGCATCACGAGCCAGACAGTCGCACAAGGAGACGAGGTCAAGTTCAGAGTACGAGTGGTTGGCAGGCCAGAACCCGATTGCCAGTGGTTCAAAAACGGTGTTCAGCTGGAGAAGTCTGATCGTATTTATTGGTTCTGGCCCGAGGACCATGTGTGTGAGCTGGTGATCAGGAACGTTAGTGCAGAAGATTCTGCCAGCGTCATGGTCAAAGCTTCAAACAAAGCTGGAGAAACTTCAAGCCACGCTTTTCTGCTGGTGCAAGGTAATGTAACTTTCTCAAGTTTACTTAAAGGTCTACATTAAGGTTGGGAACTAAAAGTCAGTTCAGAGTTGGAACTGGTCACATTTGTGCCAGGTAGCCATGGAAGGAGAACTGTGGTTCTACTAAAATGTGTTTACATTTTTAAAAATGTTTGCAAACAAAGGCTTTATATGTGTTTTATCAGGAAACAACACTGACCACAGTCCAGATACTGTGGTCTTCACTGAACTCTGCCTCAGTACAGCAAGACCTAAGAATAAAGAACCAAAAACAAAAACATTCAGGGAAGATGAGACCTGAGTCTACATCAAAGTGTTGCATTTACTATCAAATACTTTGTTGTTGTTTTTGCAGCAAAACAAGTCATCAGCTTCACGCAAAAGCTGGAGGATGTCAACGCCAAAGAGAAGGACACCATGGCAACCTTTGAGTGTGAGACCAACGAGCCTTTCGTCAAAGTCAAATGGCTGAAGGACAACATGGAGATCTTCTCTGGAGACAAATACAGGATGCACTCGGATAGAAAGGTTCACTTCCTGTCGGTGCTGGTGATCGGCATGAGGGATGATGCAGAATATACATGTGTAGTCATTGACGACGATGTCAGAACAAGTGCCAGGCTCAATGTGGAAGGTGATTACATGAATGAATTTCTCATATTAATGTGATCATTTTAATATTATAATGGACTATATTATATAATAATATATGACTGTCCCTGACTGTTATATATTATAAAATAATTAAGGACTTTTCTTATTTAATTTCTTCTGTGTGCAATCAACCTTTTTTTGTTCAATTTTGAAAGATTCCAGAAAATGTGCAGATATGTTTTTGTTTGAAAACATTAACATTTTAAAGTGAAAAATAACATGATTATAAATCATGAGTGTGTGATTTGGGGGAACTGTCTTTCCGTTCTGCCCATGTCCAAATGTGCAACATCACCTTTATTCTTCACTGAGCAGGAGCTCCCCTGGAGATCCTGGAACGGCTGGAGAACACCGAGGTGCCGGAGTCGTACTCTGGAGAGTTTGAGTGTCTGGTTTCCCGTGAGGATGCGGAGGGAAGCTGGTTCTTTGGAGAAAAGTGTCTCTCTCCCAGCAGCAAATACGTCATGTTGTCCCGTCGTGGACGACACTCCCTGACTGTAAAAGACGTCAAGAAAGAGGACCAGGGAAAATACACCTTCAAAGTGGGCGAGTTCAAGACGAGTGCCTCACTCAAGATGAAACGTGAGTTTGTGTGGTTTGGATATGAAGCTGTGATACGTCCAGTGTGTAACTTGGTTTTCTTTGGTGTTTTAGTGCGTCCAGTGACCCTGATGCAGCCTTTGACCGACCTGACGGTCTGCGAGGGTGACATCGCTCAGATGGAGGTCAAGTTCTCTCAGGAGAATGTTGAAGGTAACTGGATGAAGAGCGGGCAGCAGATCACAGCCTCAAGCCGTGTCCACGTCGTCATAGACAAACAGAGCCACAAACTCCTGATCGAAGACACAAGCAAGGACGACTGTGGAACTTATTCATTTGTTGTTCCCACTCATGAGATCTCAACCTCAGCAAAGCTGCTCGTTCAGAGTACGTTGTCTTAGATTCCAGGTGACACGATTTCTTCTAACAAACTTTATCATTTTAAACAAAACACCAACATTTCCTTTTCAGCGATTGGTGTGGTGATCCCACTGAAGGACATGAGTGTTGTTGAGGGGACAAAGGCTGTGCTGGAGACAAAGATCTCTGCTCAGGACATCAGCTCAGTCAAATGGTACCAAAATGACCAGCTGCTGATTCCCAGTGACCGAGTCCAGATGGTGGCAAAGGGAGTTAAGCAGCGTTTGGTGTTGACCAGGACGTTCGCCTCCGACGAAGGCTCCTACAAACTGATCGTTGGCCGAGCCGAGACCCGCTGCAGGTTAACTGTTCAGAGTAAGTCACACGAGTACCTGTTTATCTGTTTATGTGTTCACAAACAGCTCCACCCACTGGACACTGCTTTAAACCTAGTTCCATCTCTCAGCTGTTCAGATTGTGATGCCAATTAAGGACAAGGAATGCTCAGAGTCAGACAACGTCATCTTCGAGGCTGAGGTGTCTCACCCGGGTATTGATGCTTTCTGGACCTTCAAGCAGCAGCCACTCAAAGCTGGTGGCAAGTATAAGATGGAATCTAAGAACAAGCGCCACACTCTGACGGTCATGAATGCCATGAAAGACGAGGAAGGCGAGTACATGTTCGCCGCTGGTGAGAAGACGTGCAGTGCGTCGCTCACTGTAACAGGTACCAGGAGTTCACTCACTTATGCTTGATTTAATCCCAGTTATTAAGATTTAACTGGAAGTTACCATTTATTTCCTGTCACCAGGTGGCGCTATCAAAAAGCCCCTGCGGGATATGGTGGTGGCTGACTCCCAGACTTCTGTGCTGGAGTGTGAGGTCTCTAACCCGACTGCAGAGGGTAACTGGCTGAAAGATGGAAAGCCTGTTGACATCAGCGAGAACGTGGTGAGCGAGGTGGACGGCACCGTCAGACGCCTCGTCATCATCATCACCAAAGCCACCGACATCGGAGAGTACACTTATCAGGTGGCCTCCTCCAAGACCTCCGCCACCCTAAAGGTTGAGGGTAAGTCCACATTCAAGTGCCCATGGTGATGGTTGCTCACATCATCAAATGACCCAACTGTGGATTAACTATGATGTTTTTCACCACAGCTGTGAAGGTGAAAAAGACTCTGAAGAACCAGAATGTGGTTGAGACCCAGGATGCCATGTTCATCTTGGAGCTGACCCACGAAAATGTGAGGGGAGCGCAGTGGATCAGAAATGGAGTGGAAATCCAGCCCAGTGATAAATGTGAGATTACCATCGAAGGCACTGTCCACACCCTGAAGATCAACAACTGCAACACACAGGACGAGTCGGTCTACTCCTTCAAACTGGGCAAACTTTCAGCCAATGCCAGGCTGAACGTTGAAAGTAAACAAACACTGATTTATTAAAACACAGCAAAGCAAGAGTCATACAGTTTTTAACTGAAACATTTCCCAACAGCGATCAAGATCCTGAAGAAGCCAAAAGATGTGACATCACTTCTGGGTGCTAGTGCTACGTTTGATGTCAGTATCTCAGAGGAAAATATTCCTGTGAAATGGATGTTCAACAAAACGGAGCTGATGCCAAATGAGCACTACATGATGATCTCTGAGAAGAAGAACCACAAACTCATCATCCAGGAAGTGGACAGCAGCAAAGAGGGCGAGTACACTGTGCAGGTCGGACACCTGCAGTGCAGTGCTCGTCTCTTTGTGGAGTGTGAGTATCAGCACAGCAGCCATCTTTGAACATGTAGAGAATCTTCTAAGTCTGAAAGATTCGTCCTTATACTCTTCTTCAGCACTGAAAGTCACCAGGTCCATGAAGGACGTGGAGGTGCCAGAGACCCAGGTGGCCCTGTTCGAGTGTGAAGTGTCTCACTTTAACATCCCGTCCACATGGTTGAAGGATGGAGTAGAGATCGAGATGAGTGAGAAGTTCAGGGTTGAAGTTCAGGGAAAAGTACATCAGCTGAGGATCGTGAACGCGAGCAAGAACGACTCTGGAGAGTACACCTTTGTCTGTGGGAGTGACCGCGTCTCGGCCACGCTCACTGTCAGCCGTAAGCCCCGCCCCTCACCAAGTTTACACACTTTCGACCTTCTTCTGAACATTTTGTTGTTGCATTTTTTTCAGCTATTTTGATCACGATGATGCTGCAGGACCTGAACGCGCAGGAGAAGGACTCGGTCACATTTGAAGTGAACGTTAACTATGAGGGAATCACTTACAAATGGCTGAAGAACGGCGCAGAGATACGGTCCACAGACCGCTGCCAGGCTCGCTGCAAACAGCTCACACACACTCTGAGCCTCAGGAACGTCCACTTTGGAGACAGCGCCGAGTACACCTTTATGGCCGGGTCCGCAGTCACCAGCGCCAAACTCGACGTGGAGGGTAAAAACCTTTACTCTTCAAAACTAGTCAGTGAAAATGATTCATCAGTGGAAATCTTGGACTTGACCTGTGACCCTGCCCTTCGCCTTCGCTTGCTATGTCAGCTGGGATGACATAGCAAGCTTTGCAACTTAGAGCAAAAATGAAGGACCTTTGACTTACCTTTGGTGTCTGAGGTTGTGAGTTTAAGCCTCTAATGCATCAGGGCTCAACAGCAAATGTCATTTATTTGTTTTTCATCCAAAGTGTGAAATGTGTGTATGTAACACGTCGATGTTCTATCGCAGCTCGTGTGGTTGAGTTCACCAAAAATCTGAAGGACCTGAAGATCACAGAGAAGAAGAGGGCAACGTTTGAGTGTGAGGTTTCTGAGCCCAACGTCCAGGTGATGTGGATGAAGGACGGTCAGGAGCTGGAGATGTCCGACAGGTGTGCTCGCACACACTCACCTGTTCAAAGAAAAGCATTAGAGAAACTTAATTTTCTAACTTTCTGTTTCCTGTAGATATAAAATGAGCTCCGATAAATTTGTGCACCGTCTGGTTCTGCCGTCCGTCCGTCTGTCTGACGCCGGAGAGTTCACCGCTGTGGCCGGGTCCAGCATGTCCAAGGGACACCTGAGTGTCGAGGGACGGGACATTAAAATTTCTGCTCCTGTTAGCAGAAACATCACTGTGAGCACACACACACACACACACTCTCGGGACTGAGGTCCGGAGGTTTGTGTCCATTTTCACAGCAAACAAAAACAAACAAACAAACAAACAAACATGGTCTTATTTTGCGATTAAGAAGTGACAGCACCAGCACTTCCTGTTTTTAACTCTGCCCACTCTGCCTTTCTTACAGGTGATTGAGAAACACAGAGCAACGTTTGAGTTTGAAGTGGACGAGGACGATGTGGACGGTCACTGGATGAGAAATGGCGTGGAGATCCAGATCACAGAAGAGGAACGGTTCAGCTACGCTGTCATCAGGAAACTGCACCGTCTCACCATTTCTGAGACGTACAGAAGCGACGCCGGAGAGTTCACCTTCTTAGCCGGGAAAAACAGGAGCACCATCAACCTGCATGTCAAATGTAAGAAACTCAAACAAACAACTGCTATAAATTTGTAGGGATATCAGCCAAAAAATGAGTATTGGATTATATTGGACTGCCTCTAAAATCTCCGATACAACAGTCCGCTGCAGCACTTCTATCCAGCAGCGCCCGTTGTGATCACGTGGGGTCTGTGTGTTGGATGCATGTAGATCACATGATCACAACAACAGCGTGTGTGTGCGACTACTATTTCAGAGGTTATACATGTTTTTTTAACCTCTGAAATCAGAGGCTATGAAGCCGCACTGCGAGCGCGAGCTAGCCGTTAGCACCACACTAGCTCATCCTGAGGCGAGCTAATAACAACATTATTTCATAAACCAGCAACCATAAAGTTGATGATGAAGTTCTGTCCTCTGTTTCCTGACTGAAGTTTTGTCCTCTGTTTTCTGACTGAAGTGCCAGAACCTCCTGAGATTGTACGACAGATGACACCACAGACAGCGATGTCCGGCCGGTCAGCACGGTTCTCCGTGCAGGTGACTGGACTCCCTCAGCCTCAGGTTTCCTGGTACAAAGACTCTGAGGTTCTGGTCATCACCGACAAAATCAAGTTCCTCCACGATGGCAGCGAACACACGCTGCTGCTGCTGGAGGTCTTTGTGGATGACTCCGCCGTGTACAGCTGCCAGGCCAAAAATGACTTTGGAGAAGCGACAAGCTCCGCCTCTCTCACTGTGGAAGGTACTTTATTGGAACAGTCTTGTCATCGTGTACCAGCTTCACTTCACAGATTATCATAATCTCGGGTGTCTGAACTTGATCAGTAACTATGTGTGATTGATTATTCCTCATAGTCCCTGAAGTGGTGGAAACCATGGCTCCGGTCTTGGCTCCAGTCCTCATCAGTCCACTGCAGAATGTCCTGGTCTCTGAGGGAAGCCCTGCGCATTTCCAGTGCAGTGTCTCTGGAGAAGGTGACGGTCATTTGTTTTTAATGTGTATTCTCAGACATGTTTACCTGTCCCTGACACATGGTTAGCACTGACTGTGCTGTGAGCGCCCCCTGCTGAAAACCAGTCTGAGACACACTCTACTCTCAGTGAAAATATGTCAGAGACACAAGAAACAACAGGTTTTATCCACTTTAACAAAAGACTCACATCTTTATCTCACTGTTAGAAACTGTTTATATTTGATTGTGTATGTTCTGAGAACACACGTGTGACATGTAACCCTGATGTTTGTGTCCAGATGTGCAGGTTTCCTGGTTCTGTAAACACCGGGAGCTCAAACATTCAAAAATCTTCACCATGTCTCGCGTTGACGACGTCTGCCGTTTGGACATTTCTAAAGTTCTCCCTGATCACGAGGGTGAATATTCATGTGTTGCCGCTAACTCGGCAGGAATGGTGACGTGTGCGGCAGCGTTGCATCTCGACGGTGAGTTTAACTGACTAACACTTTGTAACATCCACGTCTGTTCATCAAAAAGACACCAGTTTATTAAGATCAGATCAGATCAGATCACATCCTTTATTAACCAGCCAAGGGGATCTGAGTGTCTGTAACTGGTTAATGTGTTTTTATGGTTCACTATTAAATGCAGAGATTATTTTAAAATGTAGTTGTTTGAACCCCAGTAAATTGAAAACAATAAATGATTGTTATTTACAGCAAACGGGAGTTTATTTATAAGAGAAAGAAGTGAACAGCAGATCTGAACCAAGAGTTTCAGGTCTCTACAGCTTTCAAAGACTTTAATACTCCAACACTTAACTTTAGCCCTGGACTGTATGTGCTAGCATATGTTCGCACAGGTGAGTCACATGATGCATGATGTAATCTCGTCCAGCCCTTTTTTTTTTAACACGTCTTGACTTGAGAAGAACACAGAACTGTCAAACAGCTGGTTCCTCTGGGTTCCTCAGGGTGCCTCAGTGTTCCTCACACTGGAGCATGGACACGGATCAATAATATTATTTTTGATGTATTTGATTCATTTTTGGTTTTAAATGACGGCTCCAGTCAAACTTGCATGATTGACAGTGGACACCAGCGTCCGCCCACTCCCTCACTGATCCTGACTGATCCTCCAAGCTCCACCTTCATGAAGACATCAGCAGAATCATGTGTTGACCTAATTCTTCTACTCTTTTTACTGCCTAGATGAAAAAGCCGTAGCTAGTGTGTGGAGCTGTGCGTCCGATGCTCAGCTAAGTGAGCATCTGGAGGCTCACACTGAGAGTTTCAGCTCTCACTCAATGGTACAAACGAGCCACAGTGTTGACTTTACTGAAACAGTCTCTCAGAGCTCGTCTGTGTCTTGGAGTACGGTGGAGACTCAGATGGAGAGTGTGAGTCTGGTGGAGACGAGCTCCGAATGCAGCTTTAACGTCGAACTCTCAACTTTCCCCAAACTGCTGATGGAAATGAGCGACATTTGGGTGAAAAGCGGTGAAATGGCAGAGTTCAGCTGCCTGTTTGACGGACAGCCGTTCACCACGGTGGTGTGGGATCATAATGGACAGAATCTGAAGGACACAGAGCGGGTGAGGAGCTCTCAGAGTGAGGGCTTGTTGTCTCTGCTCATCCAGGGTGTTGGTGTGGCAGACCAGGGTAAATACCGCTGCACCGCCACCAACCAACACGGTCGCAACAGCTCCTCCGCCAAGCTCACTGTTGAAGGTGGTTTATATTATTCTTTTTTTTAATCAGTCTGTCACATCATCCGGTCCATCCCATCGCTCCTCCTGCCCCAATTAATTATCTCCTGGTAGACTGTAACCTGTTAGCATAATAGAATAACAAGCCTTGTAGTCGTATTGTCCTCTTCCTCCTGTTGCAGCTTTGCTAATTTCATCATCATCATACTAACACCTTCAGTGTGTTGAGTAATAGCTTTGAACTCTGACCCCTAATTACTCTCCCTAACTTTATTCTCACCCAGCTAAAGAAGCAATTCTCAAAGCAGAAACCCCCGTTTCTACAGATTCTGTACGCAAACTGTCACAGATTGACAGGGTGTCCGTTAGAGACTCTCCCGAACAAGACCAGCAGGAGGCAGTGGAGAAACCGGGACCTTTGCCTCCGTCTTCTCAGAGACCGTACAGCTTCATCAGCCTCCCATATTTCCCTGATGTCACACATGTCGACAAGCGAGGCCTCAACTTCCTGGTCAAACTGCCCCCGGAGCTGCTGCTCACAAACAGAGCCGGCAGCTCGTTGGGTTACGTTATGAAGGCAGTTCCGTCTCCCTTTGTCATTTGGCTTTACAACCGTTTGAATGTAGAAGATTCTGTGTCGTACTCTGTGAAACGTGACGGCCCTCTGTGCTGTTTAAACGTTAACAATGACACATGTGGACAAGCAGACGCTTACATTTACAAAAAACTCTTCTCAACTGGAGATGCTGAGAGCAGCCCAGTCATGAAAGGTTGGCATCTGCATGCTTTTGGTCTTTTGGTCTCTGTGTTGCTTTGATGAGTCCCACCCTCATCTACACTGCTTCCACCTAAACATTCAGCAGCAGAGACACCACTTCCACAGGTTTAACCCCAGTGTGCAGGTCAGCAGAGGTCACTGACCTTTACTCACTCAAACATGGACAGTGATACAGACAGACAGACTGACAGACTGACAGACTCACAGGTGCTGCACACTAAAGGCCAACAGAAGCATGCAGGAATGTCAGTCATGTGACCAGAGGGATGATATGGATGCACGTCACTGATTCTAACAGTCTTGCACCATATGAGACTTTATGTCCAGTTGTGAGTTTCAGCTTTTAATCTGTGAACCTTTGTGTTTTTACAGTAACTGAAGTGGGAAAAGAACCTGAGATTCAGGTCCAGGACAAAGTCAAAGGTAAATAAATGTCACACTTTGTCTGGAAGAAGAATCTTTTTATTCATTTGACTTTGTTTCCAGGTTGAAATGGTGAGAATTTGTGAAGCTAAGATTAGAACACATCACAGTCTCAGGTCCTGTCCACTTTGAACTGAGATACAATAACTGTCCAGATCAGCAGGTGGCAGCATTGCTGAACCTGGAAGACTCACAACACAACACAGCTGAACCTCACACTTGTTTATACAGTTGTTACTTCACTGCAGCTGCAGTCGTTTGTTTGGTTTCATTATTTCCATTTTTCTTCTCAAATTGATTCAAACTTGAACACTTATGCATAAAGTAAAACACAGTCCTGACCTTTACACTTGTACACTTACACTTGTGCACTTACATGGATCTTTTTCTAAGGTGACTGCGGTTTGTCTCACATGAAGTTAAACTGTCTTTATTCCACTCAGCCTTTTCTAGCTCAACCATCACAGTGGAAGAAGAAAGGTCGTTCCACACCGGCCTTAAACTACCAGACAAAACCAGAACACTTGAACTCAAACCAGAATCTAAGAAAAGAGAAAAGCCTGTTTTCCTCAGCGAGTTGTCTCCTGCAGCCGCAGCTGCTGGAGAAACCGTGATGTTTACAGTCAGAGTGTCTGGTTTTCCTAAACCCACCATTCAGTGGTTCCACAATGGCCAGACCATAACGAGCTCGTCAGTCTATGTGTTCATTCACGAGCAGGATGAGTACAGTCTGGTCATTAACAACATCCAGAGGGAGAGTGAGGGCGAGTATAGCTGTACAGTGGGAAACAGGTTCGGTCAGTCCACATGCACGTCTTATCTGCACGTCCAGCTGCACGAGTCAGAGAAACATGTCGTCCCAACAGGGAAAGCCCCAGAGTTCAGTCAGACCATCAAGTCGATGCAGGTGTGTGAGGGAGGTGACGCGTCCTTCAGGTACACAGTGAGTGGAGATCCTCTCCCTCAGGTTCAGTGGCTCCGAGGTAGAGTCCACATTCAGCCCAGCGGCTTCTGTATAATCGTAAACAATCCAGACGGATCGGGTCATATTCACATTAAAAGTGTCCAACAGGAGCACAGTGGTGTGTACACATGTAAGGCCTCCAACACACAAGGGGAAGAGTCCTGTACTGCAGAGCTGCTCGTGTTCAGGAAAGAGCAGCCTTTTGTGAGAAAGACTACAGGATTAAAGTTTTCCATGACTCAGCAAAACTCAGGGTCTCTGTTACATGAGGAAAGAAGCCGCTCTGATCAGATGATCTATACCATCAGCACCAAAGACGGGCAGATTATTCCCAGCGAGGAGGCGGGACCACTCAGAGATCTCAATGTCTCTGCAGCCACTCTTCATCGAGAGCAATTTACCCAGCAGGCAGCAGTTCTGCAGTCTCTTGAAGTCCAAGAGAGGGTTTCTGTGGTTCCCACCCAGCCTGTCCAGGTCTCCGCTGTTCCTGTTAGGCAGCTTCACACGGCCACCTTCTTATCCTCTGTCCAGGAGAGGCAGAAGATCACCGAGCAGCACTCTGAGCGCATCCTCAGCCCAGAGGTTGTTGAACTCCAGTTAGCCAAAGAGCAGCCATCCAAGCTCATGTCGGCTACATCTGAACAGGTCCTCCCACTCACCACAGTGAGAGCTGAGGCACTGACAGACCAGGTTCCAGAGCACATGAAGACCTCAACTGAGCCCAGGCAGCTTGTTGTAGGTCCTCAAATAGAGTTGACTCTACCCATCCTCGAAGAAAGATCAGGTTTTATTCACAGACCAGAGGAAGAAAGGAGTTTCAGGATAGCAGAAGGGGTTAGGATTTCATACTCAGCTCAGTGTATAAGTCAGCAGCCAATCACAGAGAGGCACTCTGAGCTGCTGCCAGCTGTAGATGCAGCAGTCCAACCCCTCATTGAGAAAGAAATGGCTAAAGCAGCGGTGGCACCCGTGAGCGAAACTAGAATGGTTTTATCGAAAGAGCAGAGATTTGAGATCCACAGACCGGAGCAGGAGAAAATCACCTCATGCAAAGACGTTCTTTACAAGTCAGCTGTAGCTGCTGAAGAGAAGTATGAACTCCAGGCTGAACAGGTGGGACAGGTGCCAGGTATCGAATCCTCTGTATATTTACAGCCTCAGCAGGAGAAAGAGAGAGTCCTGAACCTGCAGGTCATAAGTACACAGGATATTTTACAGTCTGAAGGTAGGTTCAGCAGTGAAAAGCCTATTAAAGAGCAGGCAGAGGCCAGGAGCAGTCCGACTCTGCTGCATTCAGTGAGTCAGGAAGAACAGATGACTGTTGTTTGTGAAGGAACCTCAGAATTAGCAGCAAAAACAGATGCTTTGTCAGTTCAACCAAAGAAAGAACTGCCACAAACAAAATACCTTCAGTCCATTCATTCTGTATCAGTTTTACCAAAGGAAGGCAAGCTTACTGTCACTAAACCCGACCAGCAGGTGGCGATACAGAAGCAGGAAAAGGCCAAAAGGCACACAGCTATTTCAGAGGAAAGAAGACAGATCACTGCAGATTTTCACAAAGATATGGATCAGGCAGTGAGTGGCATTCAGTTGCAGCATCGCACTGAACCCAGACCTTCCAGCATCCTTGCTGTCTCCTCACAGCCCAGGCAGCTCCCAAAAGAGGAGCCGTTTACTGCTGATGTGAAACTGCAGCGAGCGCTGATCCAGAAAGAGGACTACTGGAATATCATGCAGTCTTTGAACGTCACAGACACTCAGACCCTCGAGGAGGGTCACACCATTGCTCTCAAAACCGATGAAAAGTTCAGGTCTCAGGTAAAAATTGAGCCTAAAATCCCTAAAAAGCCTATTTTCATTGAAGAGAAGGCTTTGGCCACTGAGAGCTGCCAAATCTTGGAAGCTGCTGAGCAAGACTTTGCCGTCCAGATTCAGGAGGGTCAGTCAGTGCGACAGTCGGTTCTACTGCAAGAAAAGCAGGTCATTGTTGGAGAGTGTTCAGGTGAAATATTTAAATCTGAGGGTTCATCTGTGAGCGTTCTGACGCAGCCCAGACATGTTCTGTTTGTCCATGAGTCTCAGGACACACAGGTTCTACCTAAAGAATTTACCTTTGTTATTCCTGTCCTTAAACCATCCAGTCTGAACATACGTCGTCAGCTCAGAGACGCCCTCCAATCTGCTGTGGCCAGAGACCAGCCGCTGTTACTGGCTGATGTTGTAGGAAGGTTAGCTACTGTGGAGGTGCAGGAGGTGAAGCGTACGAAAGAACCAAAACACACCATGCACACTTATCTGATCACAACACCAGATACTCCATTGGAGATCACACTGTCATTTGAGGGCAAGTACCCTCAGACCGCTGACCTTAGATCTGAGATACAGGGTGCTCTGCATGCCATGGTTTTCCAGGAGCAACAAAGTCTTACTTCAGACCACCCAGGCACCATGCAAATTGAAAGGCCTGGTAAAGTGCAGATGACCACAGCAGCCTCTAAAGAGGTGTTGTCATCTGTGGTGGACACAGTCATGGTGGCGGAGAGTGCAGTCGGGTTTCCTTCAACTGTGTCTCAGTCTGCAGCACTCAACACTGAAGAGAGGGCTTCTTTCAAAAGTGCAACTGTTAAGAGTCAAACTGAAATCTGTGAGTCAGGGAGGGAGGTCACCACCACTGTCTCTGTAGGTGGCGCCTCTGTTCAGCAACATGTGGATCTTACTGTCCACAGCGAAACCAGAGAGGAGTTCCTCTCAGAAGCCGTCATGATCAGTGAGTCTTCAGACAGTCTGCTAGATTATCCTGCAGTTGTTAACGCTCTGAGAGACATCTGTGCTGAGGAAAACAGAGAGGCAGTTTTTACTGCCACCATCAAATACGTCACCATTGTCAACTGGTTTTTCAATGGACAGCTGGTGAAATCTGGTAAAGAGTTCAAGTGTTCTAAAGATTGTGACACATACAAACTGGTTATCAACAAGGTTGTCAAGGAGAGGCATCAAGGAGAATATGTGTGTGAGGCTGAGAATGAAGCCGGCCGGACTACAACGTCTTCAAGACTCACTGTGGTCTCCAGAGGTTTGATGATGGGCATTTCTTTGATTTCATCATCAACTAACCCAGCACATTTACTGTCTGCAAACCTCAACTGTAACTCAGACTTTGTCCAGTCTTTTTCATTAGAAATCTAAAGTTTTAAAGTCTTTTCAAATCAAAAAACAAAGTCTGGAGGTTCAAGGTTTTTACCAGACAAAAGCCACATCCTCACGTTTCTCAGCTCGTTAGGGTTGGGTACTGTTCATATTTGAATCCATGAGTCTCAGGACACACAGGCTCTACCTAAAGAATTTACCTTTGTTATTCCTGTCCTTAAACCATCCAGTCTGAACATACGTCGTCAGAATAAAGTTTTAAAGTCTTTTCAAATCAAAAAACAAAGTCTGGAGGTTCAAGGTTTTTACCAGACAAAAGCCACATCCTCACGTTTCTCAGCTCGTTAGGGTTGGGTACTGTTCATATTTGAATCCATGAGTCAATCCATGAATCAATACTGGTATTCAACTACAGAACTGGTTCAGGTTTAACTCAGTCTGGTCTCTATTGGACCTGAGCTACACTGTAGCATCTCTCACCCAAAGTTTTGTTAAGCTGTTTTCAAACTGTCCAGATAATGTCCACGTATTTATGTCTCTGTCCATTTAAATCACATATGAGACAAATGCAGAGGGAAATTATCAGAGTGAGAGATGTTCACAACAGCAGGAGAATCTCTGGAGAGTCTTGGTGAGCGGGTGAAGCCTGGACATTCACCCGCTCACTCACTGTCCAGATTTCTCTAAAAATTTAGTTGATTTCAAATGAATCTGAACCTCGGAGCATGAGTGTAATCTGGTCTGGTACCCATCCCTACTGCTCAAACACCTTCATGTCATTACCTTGTCCTTTCAAGAAATCACCTTCCCTTTAAACATTCATTCATCCTGGTCCACTCGTCTCTGCACGCTCTCTTTTCTTCTCACAGAATTCCTGTTCATTATATCTTCATCCTAAACCAAATCCCATTTTCCTCATAACAGGATATGTCTGTGTTTTCATCACAGGTTCACTTCATCACCCCCTTCATCTTCTTCTCTGTTTCTTCCTCTTGTGTCTGATAAGATGTTAATTTTTGTTCTTCCTCTCTTACAGTGAAACCTGTGTTCAGACACAGGATTGAACCTGTGGAGGTCAACATCGGCCATCACGCCAAGTTTGAGTGTGAAACCGAGGACGCTCCAAACGTGAGCTTCAAGTGGTTCAAAGATGGAAACCCCATCAAAGAGGGCGACAAATACCGTATTATCAGTCGCTTCAGCACTTCTTCACTTGATCTTTTGACACCAACCAAGGAGGACAGTGGTGAATACACCTGCAAGGCGTCCAACCAGCACGGCAGCGATGAATGCTCTGCTTCCCTCATTGTGACAGGTAGGAGCGACGCATGTTTCCTCTTTCTTGTTCTTTGCTGGTTGAGTTTGGAGCCGTTGTGGTGATGAACCGGCCGTTACTGGTGCTTTGGCCAGTTCATGTACGTTAATGTTGTGCTACTAACATTTTCTTTCTCCCTCGACTCCTATAGAAAAATATCCTCCTGCCTTTGTGAGTAAACCTGACCCTCAGACTGTGTTTGTGGGTAAGAGGGCAGTGATTCAGTGTGTCATAATGGGATCAGCTCCTCTGAACATTGTCTGGCTCAAAGACAACGAGGCCTTGTCTAAAGAGCTGAAACGCTACCAAACCTCTTGTGAAAAGAACAAACACACTCTTGAGATCAGTGAGCTGGAGGCAGCTGACAGGGGGCTCTATGTCTGCAGAGCATCTAACGATGTTGGGACTGATGAGTGCAGCACGGAGCTGCGTGTTATTGATAAGCCCAACTTTGTGAAGCCCCTGGGTCCTGTAGCCGCTGTGGTCGGCACTCCCCTGCACCTGGAGTGTCAGGTGGATGAGGACACAGGAGTGAGTGTGACATGGACCAGAGATGGACGGAAAGTCCACCAGTCTCCCGACTGTAAACTGTCCTTCGAGAATAAGATGGTCACCCTCGATATTCTTAAGACCACACTGAGGGATTGTGGAAATTTTGTGTGTACAGTGACGAATGAAGCCGGGAGTGCGACATGCTCCACTCTGGTGAAGGTTCAAGGTAAGATCTGTCCCGTTGATTTTCATGGATCCTTTTCATAGACATGAAAATGAACATTGTTTATTTTGAATGAACATAACACCTTTCACATTCGCTGGGTTGTTTCTGTTTTTCTTTGACCTAATGTCGGCTCTTTTAAACCGTGCACCTCTGCAGAGCCGCCAGTCTTTGTAAAGAGGCTGGAGGGCACCACTGTGTGGAGACAGGGCAGTACTGTACGGCTGCAGTGCTCTGTCAAAGGTTCCCCCGAACTTCATACCACTTGGTTCTTTAATAACAGCGAGCTGTCAGCAGGGGGCAGACATGGCATCAGTCTGAAGGAGGGCGTTGCCACTATTGAGATTCAGGAAGTCACTCTGAGTGACAGTGGAAATTACACCTGTGAGGTTCTCAATGAGTCTGGCTGTGAAAGTTGCAGCACTAAAGCCACGGTCAAAGGTGTGTACGCAGAGCTCATTTACACTTTATCAACAAAGACGATTTCACTGCTCGTATGTTGTTAAGCAATGCACCACTAGAGGGCAGTGAGTAAAAAAGGGACAATGTTTTATTTCTTAGCAACTCGTCAAAACTTATACAACACGTCTGTTTAGTACGTTATTAGCTTTCAGGAGAAATTCATTCAGTTTTATATGTGCACATGTATGAAGACGTGTACATTACCCATGAAAGCGAATTATTTTAGCTATATAAAGATACATGATAGAAACTCAAATGTTGAGCATTTATCACAGAAATTCTTCATTCCTCTGTAGCACCACCGTCTTTCAAAAAGGAGTTAGCATCCGTGGAGGTGGTCAGAGGATCTGTGGCCGTGCTGGAGTGTGAACTCGCAGGTTCCACACCATTTGAGGTTTCCTGGAAAAAGAATAAGAAGCGTCTGTCCACAGATAAGAAGTTCAGGATAGTGTCGCAGGGTTTCCTGACTTCTCTGGAGATCCACTCATTTGAGAGCGCCGACGCTGGCGAATATGAGTGCGTCGTGTCCAACGAGGTTGGCTCGGTCAATTCAAAGTCTGTGGCCAAACTGAAAGGTCAGTGACGAGTGGAATTGAAACGCAGGTACGATGTCGGTGCGACAGTCACTCATGTTACTGTGACTGTTATTTCAGAACCACCAGTATTTTCAAAGAGGATCGAGAGCGCCACCGCAGTGTTGGGAAACACAGTGAAGCTGCAGGGAACTCTGAAGGGCTCAGCTCCCATCACTGTGAAATGGATGAAAGACTCTGAGCTGCTCAGGGACGACGATCCAAACGTTCACATGACCTTTGAAAACAATGTTGCCTGCATTTCCTTTTCCTGTGTTGAGATCAAACATGGAGGAAAGTTCACGTGCCTCGCTGAGAACGAGGCAGGGCAACAGAAATGTGAAGCTGTGTTAACAGTTCAAGGTCAGAACTTTTAAATACCTTTGCAGTAAAAGGGATATTTCATGCTTTTCCAAGTGTATTTGTTTGAGATATTGACACAAATGAATAATAAAAACAAAAAGTATTTTTTTTGATGAAGATAAAAATAAAAAACTATGTGACCCCGCCTTTCACCCTATGTCAGCTGAGATTGGCACAGCGCTCTCTGTGGCCCTGATGTGGAGGATAAAGTGGCAAATGTTTTTATATTTTTAATCTGAACTGAAATTACAGAATTACAGTCGGTATCTCATGCAAATACATCAACATAAACCCCCAACTTTCACATTAAGATACAGATTATTCTCTCTTCTAAAAACCGTGTTATAATTTTAGAACCAGCCAGGATCTTAGAGAAAGCAGAGTCCATCAGTGTGACTGCCGGAGAGTCCGCCACTTTGGGGTGCACGATTTCAGGAAGTCCAGAACTGAAAGTAAAGTGGTTTAAAGATGGAAGGGAGATGATCAGCGGCCGTAAATATAAGATGATGGTGAAGGAAAACATGGCCATTTTAAAGATCCTCTCAGCAGATAAAGGAGACACGTCACAATACAAGATGGAGGTTTCCAATAAAGTGGGCAAAGACGAGTGCACCTGCTCCGTCACTGTTATAGGTCAGTTTCAGACAGACACACAGAAGTCGTAATGCCTGAAGGGTCAGACAGATTCATAGTTACATGTTTGACATGTTTGTCCACACAGATCGCGCAGTTCCACCGTCCTTCACCAAAAGTCTGAAGAAAGTGGACGCAAACATAGGCACTAACGTTACCCTGCAGTGCCGCATCTCCGGCTCTCAGCCAATGCTTGTTTGTTGGTTCAAAGATGACAAAGAAATTCATAGCAATGACAAATATCAGGTGGATTTCAGTGAGAGCACCGCTTCTGTGGTGATCATCAGCCTGAACCAGAGTGACGGAGGAGTTTATACATGTCGAGCCTCTAATGATGCTGGCGAGAAGGAGACCAGTGGTTCTTTGTCCATCAAAGGTCAGAGCAGTGAACTGCTTCTCCTCAAACCTGAGATTAAACCTGAGTTTATCAATGACTGAAGCTCACATTTTAGGTTTTAAGCATTCATGTTGTTTTTTTCCCCCTAAATTACTCCAGAACCTCCAGCCTTTACGGTGAAGCCTGAGTCCCAGGACACTTCACCAGGTTCCAACATTGTCCTAAAATCAGCCTTCACTGGATCAGCTCCTCTGGTCATTAAGTGGTTCAAAGAGGAGAAAGAGATTTTCACTGGAGGAAAGTGTTTGATAAAGAAAGAATCTTCATCCAGCTCTTTGGAGCTTCACTCTTTGAAATCCAGTGATTCTGGTAAATACACATGTCAAGTGTCCAACAATGCCGGGAAGGTGGACTGCACCGCGGTGCTCTTTGTGAAAGGTGCCGTTTCATTCTTTGTGTTAGTTTGTGCTTCGCTTTGTTTACTCTCGTTGATTAACCTCTTCCTCTGACTAACTTTGAATTTACAGAAGCTCCAAAATTTACGATGACGCTTGAGCCGTCAATGTTGCTGAAAAGTGTACAGCCTCTAAAGCTGTCGTGTAAAGTGCAGGGAACACCTGTGATCACGATAATGTGGTTGAAAAATGGCTCTGAAATCACGCATGACCACAGACATGTGACGTCTTTCGATGGCTCAGTGGCATCTCTGGAGGTAGAAGACTGTTCTGTAGAAGACAGCGGACAGTATGTGTGTGTGGCCTCCAGCGAGGCCGGCAGAGACGAGTGCAGCAGCTCGGTGACCGTCAGAGGTGAATATTCTTTTTCTTTGACTGACATCAGACCTGGTCTAACCTGGTCCATGTTCTTCCTTAACATGTTCAGGGCTGACTTGGGTACTGTTTGCATTTAAATCTTTAACCCAACTCTTTAACCCAACAGTTGACTCACTGTCGTCATAAAAACATAGTGGAACTTTTCTCTTAAAGTAAATGTTATTCAGTTGATCCACAGTCAAGTCCAGATCCTTATCAGACACAAAAAGTCTCTGTTTCATTTTTTATTTGAAATTTAAAGATCTATTCATATTTTCCACATCTGTGATGAATGTCTATGATGGACTGTGCAGATCTTTTGGTGATGAATAGATGTTTTGATGACACATTCACTGGACTCTGGACGAGTGGGGAGAGTCCATGATGTGGACGCCCTGAACATCTAAAGGAGCTGTGTGGACCAGACTGGCTGCATGAGACCAGAACCTTCTAACATTCATCATGTGTTCTCTTGTAGAGCCTCCAGTGTTTGTGAGGCCTTTCGAATCAGCAGAGCTTATGAAGGGATCTGGTCTTATCTTGGAAGGAACTGTTTCAGGTTCTGTTCCTTTTGAACTCAGTGTTTTCCTCAACGATAAACTGATCAGAAATGACAAAAAGCACAAAATCAGCCTGGAAAATGACACAGTCACTGTTGAGGTGTTGGACTGTGATAGTGGAGATGCTGGGACATATCAGTGCTCAGTTGTGAACGATGTCGGAGAGACGTCTTGTTCTTGCCAGATTTCACTGAAAGGTCAGTCACAGTGATGTTGTTGTTGCATGTTGTCCAATGTTTCCATCAACAATGTGTTTGAGGTCTTTAAATCCAGGAACAGAGACATTTTCACCTGCACATGCTTCCGTAAGTATGCTGAATTTGACCTGTGACCTTCTCTCATCAGAACCACCATCATTTGTTCAGAGACTCGAGGACATGTCCATTATTGTGGGCTCTGAGGTCTCTATGAGGTGCATGTTGTCTGGGTCACTGCCCATGACTTTCTCCTGGATGAAGGACGATCATGAGCTCACGGAGGACGAGCATTTTAAAATGTCCTTTGATGCCACGAGTGCCGTGTTGACTTTGAAAGATGCTCAGTTGTTACATGGAGGCAAATATGTGTGTCAGGCGCAGAACCGAGCCGGGACCCAGCAAAGCACTGCCACGCTTGCAGTCACAGGTTTGTATGATGTTCATATTTCACTGCTGTCGCTTTTCTGTCGAGCTTCTATCTACCTGTGATATTAACACCTGTGTGTGAGGAACAGCTGATTCACCTTTGGATCACTATGTTGTCACAGAACCACCAAGTATTTCAGAGCATGCAAAGTCCATCAGCGTGACTCGGGGCGACCCGGCCCGTCTGGAGTGCAGGTTCTCAGGCAGCAAACCACTGACGTGCAGGTGGATGAAGGCGGGAAAAGAGCTGAGCTCAGGTTTGAGATTCAGAGTCCAGATCAGTGACAGCAGCTCTGTGCTCATCATCAATAAAACTCAGAAGAGTGACTGTGGCGGATACACCTGTGAGGTGTCAAATATAGCCGGGTGCAGTTCTAGTGAAGCATCAGTCACTGTGTTAGGTCAGAGAATGTGAAAGTTTTTTACATTTGTTCCTGTTTGTTATATTTGAACCAGGTTAACATGGTTTTCATACTTCAAATGTAACAGATCAGATCATTAAACCCACTTTCACGAGAAAACTGAAGCAGACCGAGGGAATCAAAGGGTCCTTGGTTCACCTGGACTGTCTGGTCTCCGGCTCGCTGCCTGTGACCACGCAGTGGTTCAAAGACGATCGACAGATCCAGACTGACGAGAAACACAAATGCACCTTCTTTGACAATGTTGCATTTCTGGAAATCACTAATCTTGACAGTGACGACGGCGCCAGCTACACGTGCGTCGCCACAAACATGGCAGGAAGCGTGTGTTGCTCCGCGCTGTTGCTCGTTAAAGGTTAGAGTTTTATTTCAAAGTTAACACAGAGTCACATCATCAGTGTGATGTTGTAACAATGTTGTTTTCCCAACAACAGAGCCACCCAGCATTCTTGAAAAGCCTGAATCCATGAATGTTATTCCCGGCTCAAAAGTCCAGTTTCATGTGCATTTCTGTGGAACGCTGCCACTGAATATCAGATGGTTTAAAAATGGGAAAGAGATTTTTTCTGGCGCTGACTGTTCTGTGATTAAAGATGACAGCTGCAGTTCAGTGGAACTCTACTCTGTCAAAACAAGTGATTCTGGAGACTTTGTCTGTGAAGTGCAGAATGATGTCGGCTCCACTTCCTGTCAGGCGACACTTTTCGTCAAAGGTTTATATTGATCCTCATCACCTTCTTTATGTTAATCACCACTGAAAAGTCACTGTAATAAATGTGGACATTTGTTTTCAGAGCCGGTGTTTTTCACTGACAAACCTGCAGGTGTGTCAGTGGTGAAAGTCGGAGACAGTGCGACGTTTGAGTGCAGGGTTGTCGGTTCTCCTCCAATCTGCGTGCGCTGGTTCAGCAACGCAGTCGAGCTTCAGCACAGTGTCAAACACAAGCTGGCGTTTTCCAATTCTGTCGCCACGTTAGAGATCTGTCAAGTTAGTGAACAAGACAGTGGGAAATATTTCTGCGAGGCTCGCAATGAAGCAGGCGCAGAGAGCTGCGGTGCCCAGTTAGACGTTAAAGGTCGGTTTTCCTCTGAGGTTTTTCATGAACGTGTTCAGATCCAGTAAACTGTTGAAGGAGATGAAAAATGTATTTATTCTGTTGCTTTCAGAACCGCCTGCATTTGCTGAAGAGCCGAGATCTCTTCATATTGTTAAAGGTTCCACTGCAGCGTTTTCTTACCATGTGACAGGAAGTGCTCCACTGAAGATCACATGGTTCAAAGATAAAATGCCAATCACATCCAGCTCCAAGTATTTGATCAGTGATAGTGAGAAGGGAGGCGTGGAAATCCAGGACTGTAAAGACCACGACGTTGGCTCATATCGGTGTGTAGTTACCAATCAGGTTGGAAGCTGCACCAGCTTTGCAACTTTGTCTCTTAAAGGTTGGTTTAGTGAAGATCACGTGACCATCACATTACTATACACTCTCTGGTATTAAACTTGTGTTGTTTGTGTTAGCACCTCCCACATTTGTAAAGAAGATGGAGAACACGTCCTGTGTGGTAGGAGAGGAGGTGGTTCTCCACTGCATTGTGGACGGTTCTCTGCCTCTTGCTGTTCATTGGCAGAAAGATGAAAAGTGGATCTCAGAAAATTCAAAAACTAAGATAAAGTTTGAGAAAAATGAAGCCACACTCATGGTTCCTGCGTGTGAGGGGGCTCATGGTGGTCGGTACACCTGCAAGGTCATCAACGAAGCTGGACAGGACCAATGCTTTGCCACTGTCGTAGTGAAAGGTACTTCTTATTCCTGCACAGTTTTAACACTTTAGCTCTAATAAGTACACTCACCTGTTTGTGTTGGTGCTGTAGAACCACCTACAATCCAAGAGAAGCCTGCAGAAGTCAGAGTGGCACGTGGTGATCCAGTCAGTCTTGAGGTCAGAGTCTCTGGAACTCTGCCGATCAGTGTGCAGTGGAGCAAAGACGGTAAAACGTTAGAGTTGAGTAGAAAACATCGTCTCCTGTACGAGAACCACCTCAGCTCCTTGAACATCCAGTCCTGTCAGCTGGACAACAGCGGACTTTACCTGTTTGAAGCAACTAACTCTGTGGGAACATGCAGCTGTAAAGTTGTGCTGGTTGTTTTAGGTTTGTGAAATATTCCGCAAATCTTAAACAAATACAAGCTGCAGAACTTTTCTTTCACTGACTCAATGTTTGATGCTGTTTTAAACAGAAAAGCTTGTTCCTCCAACATTTGTGAGGAAGTTAACAAACATTCAGGCAGTCTTGGGTTCAGTGGTGAAGATGGAATGCAGAGTGTCTGGTTCTATTCCGCTGTCAGCTGACTGGAGCAAAGGGAAACAGAGAATCACAGCGAGCGCTAAGCACAAACTTCTGACCACTGAGGATTCTGTGTCTGTGGAGTTTATTCTGACTGAAGGCTCTGACACTGGAGAATATTCCTGCAGAGTCACAAATGAAGCCGGCAGCTGTGTGTGCAGTGCTGTTCTCACAGCTAAAGGTTAGCATTCATTCACTGTTAGGTCAGAGTTGACTTTCTGTGAGTCATGTTCCGTCATCTTGTTTTATCTTGTGGTTTTAGTGCCACCAATGTTCGTGTCTGAACCCGAGAGTCAGACAGTTATTCCAAACTCTGCAGTTGTCTTCAGAAGCGTCTTTGAAGGCACACCTCCGTTTATCATCACATGGTTAAAGAGTGGCAGTGAACTGGTCACAGGGCCATCCTGTGTGATCCGACAGGAGACGTATTCTTCGTCTGTAGAGCTTCACTCAGTCGGGATTCTGCAGAGTGGGATTTACTCCTGTCGGATCAGCAACGGAGCTGGTGTCGCGACATGTGCAGCAGAGTTGCTGGTGGAAGGTTGGACTGCTCTTTTTTTTTGTCCACCGTCGCCATTTGATCTTTTAGTTTTCACCTTTTTACAGTTTCTCTTTCTTCAACATCCTTATCTTCTCTGTCTTTACAGATGTGTTGTTAAGATCACCCGTCCATTCTCTGTCCATCGCTGTGATGCTCCACTCTTCCTCTCTCATGTTAACGTTATCTTCTTTTTTTATGACTTTTCAGAACCTCCTCAGTTTGTCCTCAAACTGCCTCCCACCATCTTCGTGAAGCAGGGTGAGGGACACCGTTTTGAGTGTAAGCTAAAGAGCTCACGCTCCGTCAATGTGAGCTGGTACAAAAATGACCAACAGTTAAACGATGGAGGAAACTATAAAATACTGCTCGTCGACTCCACGCTGCACCTGCAGCTGCTCACCACACGGTTTGAGGATAACGGAGTCTACAGCTGTGAGGCCCGTAATCTTGCTGGCTGCACGAGCTGCAGCAGCGTTCTCACAGTCCAAGGTCAGATATGGATGCTCTGTGTCGCCGTAACATTGTTCCTCTGAACGTTTGTAGCATGAAAAACAAAGAATGAAAGATCTTGATGTTACAAGTTTCAACTGTTGGAGAATCTGGTGTAAAATCTTCAGCAAAGATCAGAGTTGACTGTCAGCATGATACTGAGCAGTATTTCTTTTTTTCACATTAAAATCTGTCTGACCTCGACGTCATGTGACCTTTCCTCCCACTACAGCATGAGCGTTCCTTTTCTCTCACTAATGATCTTTGTTTTTTTCCCATCGTTCCTTCATTGGATCCTCGAGCATGGACTGAACCTCAGCATGACCTTCAGTCAGGACTGATTCCCTGTTTGCCTGCAGCAGCAAGGACGTGTTTCATGTCCAGTTAATGAATTTCACTGTATTTTCCAGAGTCTCCGTCTTTTACTAAAACTCCGAGCCCAGTGGAGGGCGTCACAGGCAAAGATGGCAGCCTTCACTGTGAGATGTATGGAACTCCACCTCTAAAGATCAGCTGGTACAAAAACAAAAGCCCCTTAAAGGAGAGCAGAAAATATAAGATGGTCAGTGAAGGCAACTCTGCTACACTGCACATCCTGAGACTGGAGCAGGACGACGCCGGCCAGTATGAATGCTGGGTCTCAAACCATGTTGGAAGAAATTCTTGCCAAACCACCGTCACTATTAAAGGTTAGTGCAGAACCCGAGCCTGTTTCTTAGCAGCCCAGTCTTAGTGCAGTCTTTTCACCTTCCATCTGTCTGTCTTCACTCAGAACAACCAGCATTTGTCCAGAAGCTGGTTGACCAGTCAGTGAGAGTTGGCGAGCAGCTCATACTCACAGCAACAGTAAAAGGCTCCGAGCCACTGACTGTGTCCTGGGTTCAGGACAAAGATCACATTCTCAGAGATGGCGACAACAGGAGGATCACGTTTGATAACGACGTGGTCACCCTGGTTGTTCCTCAGGTCGACTCCACCACAGGTGGTAAATACATCTGCCAGCTCAAGAACGACTCTGGTGTCGCGGAGTCTGTCTCCCAAGTCACAGTTCTAGGTTTGTAACATCCAGACGTCATTTCTTTGCCCTTGTGATGGTGTTAGGCTTCATTTCGCATAATATCTCCCCCTCACTTTCTAGAACCCGCTGCAGTTGTGGATAGCCCAGACTCTTTGAGTGTGATGTCAGGAGAAAATGTGACTCTAGAAGTCAGAGTTTCTGGTTCTCCAGAACTGAAATGTAAGTGGTTTAAGGACAACAAAGAGATCTCTGTTGGTGCCAAGTGCCAGATGTCCTTGACAAAGAAGGTCGCCACCCTGAAGCTTCGCTCTGCTGACAAACCCGATGCTGGAGAATATAAATTTGAGGTTTCAAACCATGTTGGTGCAGCCACATGTGTAACTCAGCTCGTTGTCTCAGGTTGGTAGTTAAAGTGCAAACCTCATTTGATTATTTTCTTATGATATCTCGATTCTTTAAATCAGCTCTGAGCTCAGGAATGCTCTCTAACATGTCACGTTTGTTTTTTGACGATAGATAAGTTGATACCTCCGAGTTTCATAAGGAAGCTAAGAGACGCTCACCTGGTTGCGGGTAAGCCTGGTGAGATGGAGTGTAAGGTTACTGGCTCAGCACCTTTAACTACTTCCTGGTTCCACGACGGCCAGGAGATCCAAAGTGGACCAAACTATGACATCAGCTGTTCTGATAACAGCTGCAAACTGAAACTTCTGACTATAACAATGTCAGATTCAGGTAAATACACCTGTAAAGCTGTGAATGCTGCAGGAGCCAGTGAAACCAGTGCATCCATGAAAGTCACAGGTCAGTAGGTGTGAAAAAAGTTCTCTCCTTGTCAGCACGCGATCCAACAGAAACTAAAATGATCATCCAACAATTCATCTTTTTTTATTTGAACCAGAACCTCCGTCTTTTGTGGACAAACCCAAAGCGGAGGAAACATTGCCAGGCAACAATGTGTCTTTCTTAGCCAAAGTGAGAGGCAGCTCCCCCCTGAGGGTGAAATGGTTCAGAGGAGCCAAAGAAGTGCAGCATGGACGACGCTATGAGATCAGCTTGAAGAACAATGTAGCCACATTGGTTCTTCTTGGAGTTGAACCAGCGCAGGCAGGAGAGTACACCTGCCAGATCATTAATGATGCAGGGAAGGAAAGCTGCGAAGTTTACCTGTTTGTCAAAGGTTTGTCTTTTTTTAACCCTGTGTGAGCTCTGAAAATGAAATGAGTGTAACTGACGATGGGATTGCCTCTCTCAGAACCTGCCCGCTTTGTGAAGAAGCTTCGGGATGTTTCCTGTGAGAAGGGAAAGCCACTGAGGCTGGAGGTCACGTTCAGTGGAAGCCCCATCGTCAATGTGTCCTGGAGGAAGGACGGTCAAGTCGTCTGGACTTCGTATCAATACAATGTGATCACCACTGACTCCTCCTGTATCCTGGAGGTTCTTAACTCTGACAGTTTGGATGCGGCAGGTAGATATTCTTGCGAAGTCAACAATGGATTTGGAAGCGACAAATGTGACGCTCAAGTGTCCATTCTAGGTAAAATAAAACTTCAGTTGTTTCATTCAAGGCCGTTTGTTTTCCTCTGAAACTCATCTGTCGTCACATTAATCATCATAATCACATCTTTCACTTTAGAACGACCGTACTTTGTTGAACACATGGAGCCAGTGGAGCTAACGGCAGGCGACCCTCTTACGCTGAAATGTCGCATAGCTGGAACTCCTGACATTTCCACAGCTTGGTTCAAAGCTGACGGAAAATTGCGCAGGTCTGACATTTGCTCCATGGAGTTTGCAGATGGCGTCGCATCTTTGCATCTTCTCACAACCACCAAGCTCAATCATGGCGAGTACGTCTGCAAGGCCGAGAACCGGGTCGGTTCTGCTGCCACCAGCTGTGACGTGACAGTGAAAGGTGATGCTTGTTTTCTATACGTATATTTTTGTACAATAACAAAACAGACGAGTTGTGTTTCAGGATTTTAGGAGTGACTTTAGATCAGGTTTCAGTGATTCATCCTCAGTTTACTGTGCTTCCTTATAATTTCTCATCAACATAGAAGCTTAGCAGTGCATGGCGACTAAACATGTTGACATTTCTAACATCAGCATTGCTTCCCTCAGAACCTGTGCACTTTATCAAGAAGCTGGACAACACAACTTTCATAGTCGGTCAGCCACTGAAACTAGTCTGCACGTACGCCGGGAGCCAACAGGTCTATGTCACATGGAAGAAAGACAACAAGCTGATTTGGGCGTCTTATCAGTATAACGTTAGAACCACTGATTCCACCTGCTCTCTGGACATCCTGAATAGCGACAGACCCGACGCAGCTGGAACGTACACTTGCGAAATTTCCAACAAAGTTGGAAGTGACGTCTGCCACGCTCGTGTCAGCCTAGGTAACTTCACAAACGCCACATGCTTTCAATTCATATATTAATTGTTGAAGACGAGATGACTGCATGAGCTCTAAGCCCTGCCTGCTAGCATGAGACGGCGTTTACTTTCTCAGAACAGCCAGGCTTTGTCAAAGAGCTGGATGGACACGAGTTTCACATTCAGGTTCACGTACTCCAGAGAGAGTGAGCATGACCTGGAACATAAAAGCACACACTCGTGAGCAAACAGCACTTTTTTAATGTCATCACGAGTAACCGATAAAAGCACTCACGTTGACTTTCCACCGTCAGTGACGCTCTGAACCTGCACGTCAGGATAAAGATTGTGGACTTGCGCAACCGTTTGTTTTGTGCATGAAATATTGGACAGACTCACCGGGACACAGCGCCGTCTCCTCGTCTTCAGTGTTTCTGCTTTGACTCATGTCAACGTTACTTCTCTCAGAACCTGTACGATTTGTCAAGAAACTGGAGGACGTCTGCCATGAAGTGGGCAAACCGCTGAAGCTGGAATGCTCGTACACGGGCAGTCAGCGAGTCAACGTCACTTGGAAGAAAGACGATAAGCTCATTTGGGCGTCGTACCAGTACAACGTCAAGACCAGCGAGTCCTCCTGCGCTCTGGATGTCCTCAACAGTGACAGAGAGGCTGCGGCGGGAAAATACACGTGTGAAATTTCCAATGCAGGAGGAAGCGACGTCTGTCACGCTCATGTTAAAATAGGTAACACACTAACATGCCATTTCGCTTGTGTTGCTGTCATCACCATGGTAACCTCGTCTAACTGTCGCCCTGGATCGTGTTGTCGGTTGTGTTTTTGAGATCATTAGAGGCATTGGTTTTATGAACATGTGATCCATGTAACTTTGGTGAATCAGATCTTTTATTTGTAGCTTGTCCCTGTATCTGTTTGCTGTTGCGTTGCAGGTCTTGTTGCTGTCTCAGGTGCTGTTTTGTCTCTGTGACTCTGGTGTTGGCCCAGTGGCCCAGTGGATGATTGGTGTCCGAATTCGAACCACAGTCACTGTGTCGCAACATGATCTGATTTTCTTCCTTTCTCCCCACAAACAGAACGCAAAGTTGCTCCAAACTTCACTAAGAAGCCATCAGAGTCCATGACGGAGTCCGTGGGTAAGATGGTGAAGATGGAGGGTCGGGTGTCTGGCTCGCAGCCGTTGAGCATCACCTGGTACAAGGACAACGTGGAAATTCACGCCTCTGACAAGTACGACATCAGCCTTAAGAACAATGTTGCTGTACTCTGCATCAGAGACTCCACTGGCTCTGACAGAGGCGCGTACACCTGTGAGGCATCCAACGAAGCTGGCAAAGCTTCATGTCGGGTTTCCCTCTCCATCTCAGGTATGAGGCCATCGCTGTTTCTGTGACACTTTCCAAATATTTATCCGAAACTGACGAAAAATCAATATTTGTTCACTGAAGATGTTTGGTTCTGTCCATCAAATAACTTCTGTCAACAGTACTTGAACCAGTCCTTAGTTCTGGTTCCTGGGTGGTCTGCAGTGTTTCTATACAAATAATGCTGCTGTTGATATTTGTGATAAATTTAGTGTAACTTTCTCTAATAATGACAGAGCTGGCAGATGTTGTCCTGCCTTTTGTCCTCATGGTGGACGAACACATGATGGGCACTTTTATATCCAAACTGAAAAAGCTAACCCTTGTTATGTTAGATGTGTCGCTGCTATTAGTATCACCTTAACTTTATGATCTGAAGAAACAGCACTGAAATAACAATATTAATAAATATTGGTATTGATTAACAGAATCAATCAAATCTTAAACTTTAGTCAGTATCTGTGGTGTGTGGTGATGTCCAGACGTGGACTCATGAAACACAAAGATCTCAGATGCTGGTTCTTACTGTGGCTTCTGGATTTCACAGCAGCTCAAAGTTCAGTCAAACAGAAACTTGCTCTTCATTTCTCCAGAAACCGGACAACCTCCCAAATTCGACACCCTTCTGGAGCCACTGACTGTGAGTGAGGGGGAGAAGCTGAGTCTCAAATGTCACGTCAGTGGTTCTGCTCCACTGAACATCCAGTGGATGAAGGACCGGAGGGAACTGAAGTCCAGTGCAAATACCAGGATCACATTTGTTGGAGGGACGGCTTGTCTTGAGATCAGCGCCGCTTCCAAGTCTGATGCAGGAGATTATCTGTGCAAGGCGAGCAACGCGAGTGGCAGTGACTTCTGCAAGTCTAAAGTCACTGTTCAAGGTACCACATGCACTCTGGCCAGCTCTGTGATGCTGCTTCATTTTGTTTGGTTGTCTTGTTCTCTCACCTTCTGAATTTCTTCTCAGACAAAGGAGCCGCCCCTGCTGCTGCTGTCCTCACCCCTGCTGCTGCTGTCCCCGCCCCTGTTGCTGCTTTCCCCGCCCCTGCTCCTGCTGTCCCCGCAGCTGCACCAGTCAAAAAACTTGACAATTTATTCTTCATCGAGGAACCAAAAAATGTTTCCGTCACAGAGAGTAAGTGTAGACTTTTCTGATTTCGTGATTATTGATCATAAAAGCAGAGCAGAGATGTAGCACAGATGTTTGTCTTTGTTCACAGAGGGAACGGCAACCTTCATCGCTAAAATCTGCGGTGACCCAATCCCAAGCGTGAAGTGGATGAAGGGCAAATGGAGGCAGATCACAGCCGGAGGTCGTATTTCCATTGTGCACAAGGGGCAGGACGCTAAACTGGAGATCAGAGAGGTGACCAAGTCCGACGCTGGTAACTACAGATGTGTTGCTACCAATAAACATGGGGAGATCGAGTGTGGCGCTGAGATGGAAGTTTCCAAAAAGGAGGCAGTTGAAGAAATTGGAGATTTGAGGACGAGGCTGAAGAAGTAAGAGTTTTGTAGCCAGAAACTGGTTTTCTTAAACTAAAGTCTTTGTTTCTAACAAACTGTGTGATGTTTGATCCAGAACACCTTCAAAGCAGAAAAGCCCCAAGAAAGAGCAGGAGGTCAATATTGTGGAGCTGCTCAGAGGTCGTGAGCCCAAAGAGTACGAGAAAATCCTTCAGGATCACGGAATCCACGACTACCGTGCGATCCTGCAGGCCATCGAGTTCCTGAAGAGGGAGAAGGAGATGGAGACGGGAGTTGTGGTGAGGAGAAACCGAATGTCCTGAATGTACTGTGTCAAATTAAATCATGGAGATTTATTGCACCAAAGGAACTTAAGTAATAAATTCAGTCACAACAAAACTTTCAAAAGTGAAGCTGGGAGTGGATTTCATTCACAAGAAACCAATCAATCAATAAATGTAACAAACTTCTGCAGGAGGTGGAACATGGAGGTCGGGTTGAAGAGGAGGACATGGCCCGACTGATACAGCAGCTGGAAGGACGTGTCACCACTGAGGTACCACCTGATGTAGAGTTAACCAGGTTAACCAGGTTAAATACACAACCATGTCGTTTCTGTGACTATTGTGTTTGACTCTATGTAGATGATATTGTGATCTATAATTGGATTTGCACACACACAATTAGTGACAGTGATTTTCACCTTTGACCCTCAAACCCAATCCACCTCCACGTGAAAGAAGTGGAAACATCCGACAAATGATAGATTTTCTGTTTGTGAGAATAAAAGACTGATGAATGAAAAAGGTCATTCAATTATAAACAAGAGCAGAATCATATAAATCATTGATGTTTGTTTAAACTACAGCTGTGCATTCAAACTGTGTAACTGACTCCACTCAGCCTGTCTCTGTCATGGAGGACATCACAGACCAGACCACGGCTGAGAACCAGACTGCCACCTTTGAGTGCCAGATCCGGATCAACTACCCAGAGATCTCTCTGACCTGGTACAAGGGGACACAGAAACTGGACAACAGTGACAAGTATGACATCAGCAGTGACGGCGAGCGCCATTATCTGAGGATCAACAACTGCCAGGTCAAAGATCAGGGCAACTATCGTGTGGTGTGTGGTCCTCACATCTCCAATGCCAAACTCAGTGTCTCAGGTGAGTCTTTGTGTCTTTGTGTCCTTTTGTCCCATCTCCTCATTTCCTACCAGCAGGTGGCATACACTGACCTCTTTGACCTTCAGACCGGGACCTTGTCTTCTGTGTTTTGTTCATGTTTTGTGTTTTTTACTTTCTGAAAATATAAGAAACATCAACTCAGTCAACTAAGAATCAATAATCTAGTTGTCAGACGTTAACTCAGATTATCTGCTTTTAGCCGAAAACATTCAGTTCACTAAAAGCATCAAAAGCATCGAGGTGAGTGAACTCCACAGCGCCACCTTCCAGTGTGAGCTGTCCTTTGACAGCGCCTCTGTCACATGGTACAAAGGCTCTTGGGAACTTCCAGAGAGTCCAAAGTTTAAGTTCAGGGCCGAGGGCCGTCGCCATTTTATGACCATCAGTGACGTGACGTCAGCGGACGAAGGTTTGAACAGCTGCTGTTTCTCTTTGCTCTGATTGGATGAAGCTGTTTTACACCTGAACACAACATTAAACTCCTCCTTCAATCTTGTCTCCGCCCCCATCAGGCGTTTACTCCGTGATCGCTCGCCTGGAGCCAATGGGAGAAGCTCGTAGTTCTGCCGAGCTTCACCTGTCGCACAAAGGTCACGATTATTCTAGAATATTTATGATTAAATGTTCTCACGGAATATTTAAGTCTGAGGTTCAATTTGTGTTTTTGGTTCAAACCTTCAGACGTTACAGACGCTCCAGAAAGTCAGTCTGCAGTCGTTTACAGAGGTGAGTCTCTGTAGACCAGAGTCAACTTCACCTGCTCGGCGTCTCATGATTGGCTCATTCATTCATTCATAAACGTCCTTTTTTCCTCAAGATTCCTCTGAACTTTAATAATGGACTGTAATAATCTCATCAATCTGTAACAATAATAAAAATGAGAATATTAATCTCTAATAATCTCAATAATCTGTATCAATAATAATGTATGTTTGTGTTTGTTTAAACATACATTATTATTGTTTGTTTAAACAAATAATACAATAATTTTCTAATATCCTACATTTTGACTGTAATCAGATTATTTATTTTAAAAGTACGGAAGAGGATTCAGTTTGAGATTATTTTTACAAAAAAAATGAAATATCTGAAATCAAAGATTATAAAATAAATTAGAGATAAATTTGAATTCAACTAAACTTTGACATCAATATCTGATTAAAGTCTGTTTTATTTTATAATCTCTTATTTCCCAACATAAAACATTTATTCAGTATAATCCCAGAATACCCAGAATCCTCCTCTGTGCACTGATGACACATGTGGACGCAGATCTCTGACAGCTGATTTGCTCTTTAGCGTTTGAGCGTGTGGCGGTTCAGGAAAAGAAGGTGTCGGTACAATATTCGTCCACAGGTATGGACATTGTCCTGTCTGACTGTCTGTCTCTGTGTATTTGTATGTTAATTTTTTCACCAGGGGGTGGCGTCCTCTCGGCTTTGTGGTGGTTTTAAATTTCTCTAAGTTCACTTTTCTTCTTTAGCAGAAGAGAAAAAACATGTAGAAGAAGAAATCATAGAGAGGAAAGAGTTCAGGATCACAGAAGAAGTTTCTGAAGGTACAAACACTTTGTTCTCACAGCGCTGCACCAATTAACATTCCTAATACTTTTCACCCACGAGTGAACCTTCAAGCACAACGTTTACGAGGAACGTTTGAGCAGAACGTTCAAGCACATCATTCACAAGGAACGTTCAAGCAGAATGTTTCCCGAGGAACATTCGAGCAGAATGTTTTCTGAGGGACATTCGAGCAGAATGTTTTCCGAAGGAACGTTCATGCAGAATGTTTACCAGGAACGTTTGAGCAGAACGTTTACCAGGAACGTTCAAGCTAAATTTTCACGAGGAACATTCGAGCAAAACGTTCACGAGGAACGTTAGAGCAGAATGTTTACGAGGAACGTTCGAGCGGAACGTTTACGAGGAACGTTCATGCCAAACGTTTACGAGGAACGTTCATGCCAAACGTTTACGAGGAACGTTCATGCCAAACGTTTACAAGGAACATTCATGCCGAACGCTTGCCAAAATGTTTGAAGCTGGTAGAAATTTGCTTTTTTCAGTCTAATTTCATGTTTGTGTTTCCTGTTTGTGTTTCCTGTGTTGTGTTTCACGATGAACATACAAGCAGAATGTTTTCCGAAAGAACGTTCATGCAGAACGAGGAACGTTCGAGCAGAACGTTTACGAGAAATGTTCGAGCAGAACATTTACGAGGAACGCTCATGCCGAACGTTTGCCAAAATGTTTCATGCTGGTAGAAATTTGCTTTTTTCCGTCCTCTAATTTCATGTTTGTGTTTCCTGTTTGTCCGTTCGCGCTGACTCTTTCACTCTCATTAATCCTTGCTCGCTTGTTGCTCAGTCAATGAATCTGAGTAGATGAAGTTCAGTAGATGAAGTTCTGTAGATGAAGTTCAGTAGAAGAAGTTCAGTAGAAGTTCTCTGTAGATGAAGTTCAGTAGATGAAGTTCTGTGGATGAAGTTCAGTAGATGAAGTTCAGTAGAAGTTCTCTGTAGATGTTGCTTTTAACATGAACTCTCTCGATCCTTTAAGCTGCTGAAATTTTAAGGCGTGAGGAAGAGAAATGTGCCGAGGCTGCAGCTCGACGTCCGGCTCCAGGTATCAACACTTGTGTCTCTTTATCGTCATTTTGATGACTTCTTCAGTCACTTTTTTTTTTTAAAGATTGAAAATTTAAAAACATCTTGATGTTAGATTTTTACTCTTCTGGACTGAAATGTTTTAAAGAAGCTGTAGTGAAGAAGCTGCAGCCTGATGTCACTGACGCTGCACGCCAGAGGGAAGAAGAAGCTCCACCCCCTGAAGGTAATCTATTATCATAGAGTTCTTTGTTCTTTTCTTTCTCACACTCTTACATATTTATTTGAAACTTACAAAAATAATGTTTTTCTTCACATTTATTAAAAACTATATTTTTTAAATGGAAAAAAAGCTTTGGATTGAAAATCCGATCAATAATTGTAAATGTTTTGCTGAGATTGAATTTTATTCTGAAATCTCAAAGAATATTATTTTCATTCTTCAGTGTTTCTTCACGTCACTGTGTTTTTCTTGCTTCAATGCAAACAGAGCATTGTCTGTCTGTCTGTTTGTTTGTTTGTTTGTTCCCTAAACTCTTGAAGCTGGTGTGACTCTGTGTAAACTCTCAGTCATATTTTTCTGTTGACCTTGAAGAACGGTGTTACACTGAACCAGAACCTGAAGTGGTTCGCAGACAGGTCCCTGCTGAACCTCATCCACCCAAAACAGCAGAGCCAGAACCAAAACCTGCTGCTCCTGGACTCAAAGAGGTTGAACTGAAGCCTGAGGACGCTTCTAGACCCAGAGGTAAAGTGGACAAAACTTTGGATTTTCCACTAGAAAACCATCAGGTTTCTGTTGAGTTTGAACCTGTCTGTGTGGAACCTGTCTGTGTGGAACATGCTAACCTCTTCATCTGAATTTTTAACGTGGTCTCAGACAAAGACCACTTCATTGTGTTCTTTTTGTTCGAAGCACTCGTCAGAGTGTGATGCAACCACATCATTAAACACATGTAAATGTTTCTTTAAAGCACCACAACCGTCAAAGTCTGAAGAACCTGTCATTCTGCCAAAGACCACCAAGGTTCCTCCTCCATCACAGGAACGTGTTCCTGCCACAGGTAACAACAGTAAAACTGTGATTTCATTCGCTACGAGTGCGATCTCTGGTTCCACTTTAGTGTCTTTCAGCACCTATAGCTTAAATATTTAATGTTCTCTTAAGCCCAAGATGTGACCAAACCAGAAGGACCTGCACCACCTCCTGCTCCTGCTGTTCCATCTGAAGGTACTGCAGAGAACTTCTCTGCTGTTTTCGTGTTGCTTAATGAGCTGCTGTTAATAATGTGGAGGATCTTAGCACTCGTCAGAGTGTGACTTTAACTTGAAGGTTTTTCTATCAAATGTGATAAAAAACCATCTTATAAATAAATGTTCTTCTAAGTTGTCTTAGAAACAAAGACACCCGACATGTCCAGAAAACCACGTCTGACCCCAGATAAACCTGAACCACCAACCTACATCCCGGAACCAAAACCAAAAGAACCAGAGGTTCAAGACGAAACAAAGAAGGTTACCCGAGTGCCGAAGAAGGTTCCAGAAACAAAGAAAAAAGTTCCAGAAGAAGCAGAAACATTTGTGGAGGAAATAAAGAAGGCTCCAGAAGAAACAAAGAAGGTTCCAGAAACACCAATAAAGATTCCAGAAGAACCAAAGATAGTTCAGGTAGAAACAAAGAAGGTTCGTGAAGCTGAAAAAACGATCCCAGAGGTACGGATGAAGGTTTCAGAAAAACCAAGGAAGACAGAAGAACCACCAAAACAAGTTCAGGCTTCAAAGCAACAGCAACAAGGTAGATATAGATGGAAACACCAAGTTTGAACATCTTAATAACTAATCCTCGCTAATCTTGATCTTTAACACACTGTCTATTATTCTGTTATACCTTAAACTGAGTCATCGAGGACTTTTGTCATCATGTGTTGTTCTGTGTTGAATCCACGAAGAAACCACAAAAAACATTAGTGCAGACTACAGTTAGTAGTGCAGTTACGGTTAGTGTAGAACGCTGTGTTGTTCTTGTGTGTTGATGGTTTTTGTTTTGTCTTGTTTTTGTCTCTTGCCACTGCTCAATGGTGCATATCTTCATTCTTGGGTGAAATCTTAAAGATGACCCAGTTGTCCTTGAGACCGATCATCATCAAACACTAACAACTAAAGACCGACAGACGTCTCTTGCAGCAGAAGATGGACAAAGACAAGAAGTGAAGACACATGACACTTGTGACACATCTGTCCTGAGAAAAGAAACCTTCTTAAAACATGAAATAAAACATCTCCTAAAGGAAGATCAAGAGATTTCTCCCTGGTACAGTGAAGATACCCAACCAACACACACAGAACATGACGAAGAAGCTGTGAAGTGTTTGAGGGTTGTCTCTCCACCTCTAAAGAGACCATTAAAAACAGATGCCACAAAGACAAAGACAGAAGTTTCACCTTCTGATTCTGGATCCAAACGAGATGTTTACAAGAAAATAAGTCCAGTGAATAACATCAGGGAACAGAAAAATGTTTCTGAACCATTTGTGGTTTGTCATGAAGAGACTGGAGAAGAAGCTGCATCGAAGATGTCTACAGTACCTAAAGATGTTCTGAGTGGCAGATCCATGTCTTTAGTTTTGCCACAATCTGATAAAGATAGAGTGTCACCTCTAGTTACAGTTCAGCCTCCACTGTCCAAGAAATTGAGCCATGAAGAAGTTTCCTTAACCAAACACATTCAGACAAAACATCTACACTGTGAAGAGGAGACTCTTCTCCTGTGGAAACTCACTGCTGCTTCACAAGAACAAACTAAAGGTGATTTGGACAGACAAGAAGATAACAAGAGACCAACGAACAGATGTGAAGAGACACAACGACAAGCTCTTAACAAAGGTATTCTTTTGTACTTGAGCCATGCAGGTTCATGATCTCCATCACGTCATCTTACTGTTCTTTTGTGTCTTCTGAACAATAACAACAAAGATCCTAAACATCTTACACTAATCTTCACTTCGCTGAAACTTGTTTTTGAACCTCACTCTTAACATCTTTCATTGAGAGTTTGTTTTTCCTCTCACACAAATGTGTTGGTTTGTGTCATTCTTGTGGTTCAAAAACCACTTTGAAGTCTTGTTGGTGATCTTGGCATCTTGTTTTCTAAAAGTGTCTCATCCAGAGGAGAAGAAACCATCTCTGCCTGCGCCAAAACCTTCTGCTCCTGCAGCTCCTGCTGCTCCTGTTGCTCCTGCTGCTCCTACTGCTCCTGCAGCTCCTGCAGCTCCTGCAGAGAAAGTAGCTCCCCCTGCAGGTAGTTAGTCTTTGCTGACGTTTGCACAGTCAGCCATGTTGTCTTCCATTGTTTGTTTGTTTTTCTTCCCGTTGTCTTACCTTCTTGTCTTCTTGATCATGATCTTGGCATCTTGTTCTCCCAAAGTGTCTCATCCAGAGGAGAAGAAACCCTCTGTACCTAAGCCAAAACCTTCAACTCCTGCAGCTCCTGCTGCTCCTGCTGAGAAAGTGTCTCCTCCTGCAGGTAGTTTGTCTTTGCTGACGTTTCCACAGTCAGCCATGTCTTCCATCGATTGTTTGTTTTTCTTCCCGTTGTCTCACCCTCTTGTCTTCTTGATCATGATCTTGGCATCTTGTTTTCCCAAAGTGTCTCGTCCAGAGGAGAAACCATCTGTACCTACACCAAAACCTTCAGCTCTTGCTGCTCCTGCAGAGAAAGTGTCTCCCCCAGCAGGTAGTTTGTTAGTCTTTGCTGACATTTCCACAGCCAGTCAAGTTTTCTTTTCTTTTTGTCTATTGTTGTTTGTTTGTTTTTCTTCCCGTTGTCTCACCCTCTTGTCTTCTTGATTATGATCTTGGCATCTTGTTCTCCAAAAGTGTCTCGTCCAGAGGAGAAGAAACCCTCTGTACCTACACCAAAACCTTCAGCTCCTGCTGCTCCTGCTGCTCCTGCTGCTCCTGCACAGAAAGTAGCTCCCCCTGCAGGTAGTTTGTCTTTGCTGATGTTTCCACAGTCAGCCATGTTGTCTTTTCTATTTGTCCATGTTAAGATGGTTTTGTTTGTCTCTAATTCCTAAAGTCTTGATTTTGACCTTGGCATGTTGTTTTCCTAAAGTGTCTCAGGAGGAGAAGAAACCATCTGTACCTACACCAAAACCTTCAGCTCCTGCTCCTCATGCACAGAAAGTGTCTCCCCCTGCAGGTAGTTTGTCTTTGCTGACGTTTCCATAGTCAGTCATGTTGTCTTTTCTTTTTGTCCATTGTTTGTTTGTTTGTCTGGTTTTTCTTCCCGTTGTCTCACCCTCTTGTCTTCTTGATCATCTTGACATCTTGTTCTCCCAAAGAGTCTCGTCCAGAAGAGAAAAAACCCTCTGTACCTACACCAAAACCTTCAGCTCATGCTGCTCCTGCTACTCCTGCAGAGAAAGTAGCGCACCCTGCAGGTAGTTTGTCTTTTACTCATCTCCAAAAGCCTTTTAATCTTAATTGAATTCTTGAAGTCCAGTTGCTCCTGATTAAATTACTTTAAGAGAACTATGATCTTGATGAAGGAGAAATCTTCACAAACATCTTGTCCATCTGTTGTTTGTTTTTGTTGTGCCACCTCATTTTCTTCTTGATCATCATTTTGGCATCTTGTTTCCCAAAGTGTCTCCGTTAGAGGAGAAGAAACCATCTGTGCCTACACTGAAACCTTCAGCTCCTGCTCCGGCTGCTCCGGCTGCTCCAGCTCCTCTTGCAGAGAAAGTGTCGCCCCCTGCAGGTAGTGTTTCTTTGCTGATGTTTCCACAGTCAATCATGTCGTCTGTCCTGTTTGTCCATCATTTGTTGACCTTGACCTTGGCATCTTGTTTTGTGAAAGTGTCTCCTCCAGAGCAGTTGAAGGAGCCTTCACCTCGCTTTACTGCTCCTACAGAGAAAGTGTCGCCCCCCGCAGGTAGCTGTGTTCTATCTGTTTGTGTTCTTCTTCTTCTCGTCTTCTCTATGTTGTCTTAATTGTGATCTTGGCATCTTGTATTTTGAAATGTCTCCTCCAGTGGAGAAGAAACCACCTACTCCAGTGTCAGAGCCTCCAGCTCCTGCTGCTCCCCCTGCAGGTCTGTGATTGTTATCGTTTTTCTGTTTTCTTTCTGTCTGAACTTTTCTTCATTCTTACATGTTGAATTTGTCCTCTCTGTGTTTAAATGTGTTGTCTCTCTCTCTCTCATATCTTCTGTCTTCTTGGTTGTGACCATTGGTATTTTGTACCCCTAAGTTTCTCCTCCTGAAGAAAAGAAACCATCTCAAGTGAAACCAAAGCCTGATGCAGAAAAGGCTAAGCTTCCTGCAGGTATTTTCTTACATTTGTTGTCCAGGTTTTTTGATTTGTGTCTGTTGATTTTTGGACTAAAATCTTGATTTTTGCCTGTTTGAGTTATTCGTCGTATCTTTGCCAGTGATTTATTAATCAAATTGGCATTCTTGTAGCTCAAGTTGCACCAGTGGAGAAGAAACCATCTCCTCTGGTTGAAATGGCTAAACCATCTCCTGTGTTTGAGGAAATTGTTGCACCTGAAGGTAACGTCTTTTTTTAATTTACACTCATGTTGCTCTTCTGTTTTTCTTCCATATTTCTTGTTTGTGTCAAATCTTCATAAAAAAAAAAGAACTTTGTTCTCTGACTTGTCTGAATGTGTTGGGCTGGTGTTAATATTCTATAATCTTTCATATTAACATCAATGTCCAATGAGACCAAGTCATTGAGACCAAGTCATTGCTATGTTGAAACATGTGAACATCATAATATTGATTTCACAGAAAATTAACATTGATCTTATTAAACTCTTACAGACATGGAGCCAGTTTCAGCACCTGGACCAACTAAAGGTATATACCAAATATTGGCTTCTTTCATTAAGAAAGAAATTGGATCTGAGAATACATGTTGCTATGTTGTGTGGTAGTCCTTTGTTTATGGGATGTCTGTATACCTGCTGTAAAAAATGAAATGTATATCTATGTCAATGTTATAAAAGATGTATTTACTGCCTCAACCACAGTGACACCTCTTACGCGAAAGGGTAAAGTTCCAGTTCAGGAAACAAAAACACCTGATTTACCTAAACAGAAGAGCAAATTCACCAGAATACCCCAAGGGAAGGAACCAGAACCAGAAACGGTCAAGTTGAAGAAGGTACCAGTAAAACCTCTGGAGCCTGAGAGGCAAGTTGTAACCCATAAAGCGGAAGTGGTGAGGCATCACGATCCAGAACTTATGGTTCACAGACTTCATGACAGAGAGGATCGAGAGATCATAACACTTGGCAGAACCGATCGAGTCTACACTGCAGAGGAAGAGACAGTTGCATTAGGGCAGTTAGAGGAACCTGACAGGGTTGTGGCTGTTCATAAAAAAGAGGAAGAAGGTTGGACAAGAACTCCAAAATCAGAGAGAGAGGGGAAACCTGAGGGGGCAAGTGTGGACAAGAAGAAAATAACTAAACTGCCAAAGGCAGATGAGCAGATAGAATCTGTTAAACTGAAGCCATTTAAAAAATCTGACAAAGTAGAAGAAGAACCAGAAAAAATCACACTGAAAAAGGTCCCAACAAAGCCCAAAGAGCCTGAGAAGGAAATAGTAACTCACAGAGTTGAAGTTACAAGACATTATGATACAGAAGTAACAGTTCAGAAGCTTTGGGAGATACAGGATCGAGAGCTTGTAACATTTTCCAGAAGTGAGCAGGTTTTTACTGCACCTGACGAGGTCCATGAATCGGGGTCTATGGTGGAACCTGAAAAAGCAGGGGCAGAGAAAACAAGATGGATGAGAACCCCTAAAGCTCCAAAAAATGAAGAACCTGAGCCAGACTTAACAAAAAAGATAATAAAGATATTGCCAAAGAAAGAGGACACTCAAGAAGAAGTGACATTAAAACCATTTGAAAGACCGAAAAAACCTGAAGCAGTCGAGCCTCCAAAGGCAAACAAAGATGCTGAAGGAAAAACAGATGCTGAGCGTTCACCGTTCAAGAGAAATGATCCACCACAGAGAGACCAACCCAGTGCTGCGATAAAATACGTCGCAGACAAAAACGTCACAAGTCCACAGGTGATTCCTGATGTCAACAAAGAACTGACAGAGGACCAGCAAATGAAAGAGGTTGAGCCTTGTCCCGAGTACCAGGAACCTACAGCTGCTGACAAGCTTTATGAAAAACCTAAAACCTTCACAAGTCCAGATAAAGAGATAGAGCCTAGTCAACCTCTGAAAGAGCTGAAAGATGAGAAGCAGAAGAAAGAAACACAGAAAAAAGTAGAACCAACAGTTCCACTGAAGAGACCGAGTCCACCAGCAAAGACGGAAGTGATCCATCCCAAAGAAGCTGCAGAACAGCTCCCACAAAAACAGACGTCTGTCCTGAAGAAAGGAGATGAACTCAAAAAGACGCCATCACCAAGAGTCATTAAAGACAAGCCCGTCAAATCTACTGAACAGCTTGAGAAGGTGAAGCTTAAAAAGACACCATCACCAAGATCAGACAAGACAAGGACTGAAGAACCACAAAAAGTCCTTGTTGAAAAGAAGCCCAGTCCTGAAATACCCAAATTGAAAAGTGTTTCACCAAAAGACTCGACCAATGCTGTGACACTCAGGAAGGTCCTGCAGAAGCCAGAACAGGAGGTGACAGAACCCAAGAAAATCCCCCTGGTGAAGGAGGTCTCCCCTGGAGCTGTGCAGCTGACAAAAGTCCCCACCCAGCCAGAGGAGGAGGTCTTTGAAGAGGAGGTGGAAGAAAAGGAGGAAGAGGCCTGGGCCTGGGAGCTTGTTCCAGAGGACTGGGAAGGTGAAGGAGTGGATGGGGCTCTGGAGTCTCCAGGAATGCCCAGCGGTAAACGAGGTGAGACGAGGCCTGAAAAACTCCCCAAGATGATCCTGGAGTGGACTCATCTAATCCTCATCAGCTCCTCATCACCTCCACTATCTTTAATCATATCGTTCATCACACGTCCATCTTTATTGCTTTATTGCTCATTCATTGTATAATGCCTTCTTCCACATCATTCACTCATTGTTTGTCCTCGCCATTGTCTTTCCCCCAGTTCCGTCTCTGCAATCAACCCGTTGTCTTTTGTCCATCTCGTCGTGTGGTTTCTAACGTCTGCTGTTTCCTCTGGATTATTTTACATCTGCAGTAAAGATCTCATTCGTCTTTTTCTTTCCGGTCCAGATGGAAAGCCGACAGAGGAGGCTCCTAAAGGCAGAGGCCGGGGATTTGGGGGTGAGAACAAACAGAAAGTGTCCAACTGTTTAAATGATGTTCACAGTGCCCTGTAGGGCATAGAGTGACACAATTCTTATTATCTATTTTCTAATGCTGCATTTACACTTCATTTACACTGGACATGAAACAAAATGAAACACAAGCTCCAGAGTCAGTCACTCCTGACTTCTCTCCAGGAGCTAAGGCTAAGCTAACTATTCTCTTGAAGATAATCTTTGATTACATTTATGACTCGAGTTCAAAAAATACTTCTTGATACTTAATATGACTGAGTCATGTCTTGATGAGACAGTGGGAACTTGAGCAAAAATCTTTTTGCTCAAGTTTTAATATTTCTATATTTAGTTGCAGTGAATTTTGTGTCTTTGCTTCAACTTTGTCTGTAATTTTGCATTGCGACCAGTGTGGATGCAGCATAACAACAAAAACTTATATTTGTCATGTGGTTTGTGGTAAGAAAACATCTTAAAACCATCAGACTGTTTCATCCTCTGATACTAATCTGATGAGCTGTTGTATCTGATGTTGCAGTGAGACAAACACCATCACCAGGTGATGGCGGCAGAGGTCGTGGCCTGAGGCCTGGCGGGAAAGGCCCATCACCACCAGAGGAACCCTTTGGAGGGTTCAAGCTCAAAGCTGTCCCTCTGAAGTTCGTCAAGAAGATCCAGGACATAGTGCTGAAGGAAGCCGAGTCCATTGGTTCGTCTGCAGTGTTTGAGTGTGAGATCTCACCTTCCACTGCCATCACATCATGGATGAAAGACGGCAGCAACCTGCGCGAAGACCCCAAACACAAGTTCACCGCTGATGGAAAAGATCGCAAGTTGCACATTATTGACGTGCAGTTGTCGGACACCGGTGAATACACGTGTGTGGGTAAAAACGCTGGCAAAGAAATAACGTGCACAGCCAAGCTCATTGTTGAAGGTAAACAAACCCGATTTTTATTGATCAAAACTTAAAAACCATTCTGTTTGTGCATGAAGTTAGATTTTTCTAGACCTCATAGGACACCAGCCTCTTGTATTTTTTCCGTGGTTAATGTGAGATTTTTTTGTCCATGCAGAACTGCCTGTAAAATGGCTGAAAGAGCTGGAACCTGAGACGTCATGCATGAAGGGTCAGCCCATGTATCTGACCTGTGAGCTCAACAAGGAGCGCGATGTCCTCTGGAAACGCAACAGCGCCCCCCTGAAGACACACGCCGGAAAAGTGGCCATCAACATCATTGGTATGCAGCACGCTGTGACCATTCAGAACGCCACTGACGAAGATGCCGGCGACTACACGTGTGAGGTGGTCGGACAGGAGGATGTCAAGACCACGACCAACGTCAAAGTCATGGGTGAGTCTGTGAATTATCACCCATGCAGGATTAGATAAGAATACATGAATACTGGAAGTTTAGGTTGTTAAGCCTTTGGCACATTTTAACATTAAAGGTGACATAGAATGCTTGTATCACACAAATATGTTAGTTATGGAGGTCTACTTACATATATTAACTTGTTTTCATGGTCACATATATATGTTAGTTATGGAGGTCTACTTACATATATTAACTTGTTTTCAAGGTCACAAATATATGTTAGTTATGGAGGTCTACTTACATATATTAACTTGTTTTCATGGTCACATATATATGTTAGTTATGGAGGTCTACTTACATATATTAACTTGTTTTCACGGTCACATATATGTTAGTTATGGAGGTCTACTTACATATATTAACTTGTTAACATGGTCACATACTGTATGTTAGTTATGGAGGTCTACTTACATATATTAACTTGTTTTCATGGTCACATATATGTTAGTTATGGAGGTCTACTTACATATATTAACTTGTTTTCATGGTCACATATATGTAGTTATGGAGGTCTACTTACATATATTAACTTGTTTTCATGGTCACATATATATGTTAGTTATGGAGGTCTACTTACATATATTAACTTGTTTTCATGGTCACATATATGTTAGTTATGGAGGTCTACTTACATACATTAACTTGTTTTCATGGTCACATATATGTTAGTTATGGAGGTCTACTTACATATATTAACTTGTTTTCATGGTCACACATATATGTTAGTTATGGAGGTCTACTTACATATATTAACTTGTTTTCATGGTCACACATATATGTTAGTTATGGAGGTCTACTTACATATATTAACTTGTTTTCACGGTCACATATATGTTAGTTATGGAGGTCTACTTACATATATTAACTTGTTTTCATGGTCACACATATATGTCAGTTATGGAGGTCTACTTACATATATTAACTTGTTTTCATGATTAAAAACCTCCTAATCGCTGCAAACGAGCCAATCAAAATATCTCCTCACTGACGCTCTCGTCAGCCGCGCTATTTCAGACCAAAACCACACCCCCAGAACGTGGACTGTGTTGTGATTGGCCAGCCAACGAGAGCGTTCCCACTGTCCTGTGATTGGCCAGGTACCTGGAAGTGACATAATAGATAGGCCAGCTCTCAGGTACACAGCTCCCCCTCTGGCACGGTGGATGCTCTGCATCTCAGCAGCTACAACGAGAGTAGTTCTTCTTCTTCTGCGGTTGAATGTACGCAACCGGATGTGCCCGGTCTAGTGCCCGCACCAGGAGGCGCTACGGTGGTGAGAGGAGTGGTGAGGATTTTTGATGGCGACATCAAATTAAGGAAGTGCCCATCCGCTTCGCAGAGCCCAGGAAAACAATACAACACTATTTTCTCAGCATTGGCTGAACTGTTTGTTCTGAAACTTTAGGGTTTCATAAACGAGGTAATGACGCAGATACACACACAAACGCAGCGTTAATTGGAGCTTCCGGTCTATGTGGGCTTTAAACTATGAACTTTATCTTTTCTATTTATATGAAGCCAGACTCAAAATAACAAGTGTGGTTTTATGAGTTACTGACATATGATGTGTAGACTTGGGTAGATACAGATTTGATCAAAGTCCTGTTCTCCTCATTGGCAGCCATGGCAATACCTGTGTTTGCCTGCTGGATTCTAGGCATAGAGGGCGCTCACAGCACAGACAGCGCTGTCTGTGAGTCAGAACCTCATACAACTGCACTTCAAAAAACTTTGAACTCTCCCTTTGAAGTAACCCCCGACATGTTTCCAGTTCAGGTTTGCGATGTGTTTACTGCACCAGATAAAGCTTCTGTGTGATCCTCAGAAATAATCAAAGATTGGTTGGTGAAGCCACTGAGAGACCAACACGTCAAGCCAAAGGCCAAGGCCACATTCAAGTGCGAGCTCTTCAAGGACACGCCCAACTGGAAGTGGTTCAAGGGCGACGACGAGCTCACGCCATCTGACAAGGTGGAAGTCAACAAAGACGGAAAGGACATGATGCTGACCATCAACAACTGTCAGCCCGACGACGTGGCGGACTACACCATCGAGGTGGAGGATCGCAGATACACAGCTAAACTCACACTTGGAGGTCAGTGAAAGATCCATGTGAGTATGAAAATCACAACATTTGAGTCCAATCGACTAAACTGTGCATTTGATTTCAGAACGTGAGGCAGAGATCCTGAAGCCTTTGGCCAGTGTGGAGGTGGTGGAGAAGGAGGAAGCCAACTTTGACACAGAAATATCGGAGGATGACGTGATGGGAGAATGGAAACTGAGAGGCCAAGTGCTGACCAGAACCCCGGTGAGAACCACTTCTGATCTTGGATTTGATTCTCTAGATTCATTATTCATTCATGGCTGAGCTGTTTGAACTCTAAGTTCTTCAATAACAGTAACATTGGAATCAGTAGGTCAGTGAAAACATGGACAAACCAAACCAAACAGATTCAAGCCACTTAATAAAGGACTTTTGTAATAAAATCTACGTCAGTTTAAGAATATGTTCTCACAGTTAGACTTTTCCAACACTGTCACAAATCTGCCTCTCCATGAAGTCACCATGGATGGATTTGCCCTGACTTTGAACCCCTTCTTTTTTTAACTGATTGATCAACGTTGTTTTGCAGACATGTGACATCAGAGCTGAAGGTGGGAAACGCTTCCTCACGCTGAAGAACGTGCAGCTCGACCAGGCAGGCGAAGTGTCGTACCAGGCTCTGAACGCCAACACCAGCGCTATGCTTACTGTCAAAGGTACAAACACACCACAACACAACACAACACTCCATGCTTCCTGTCTGTGTTTTGTCGTTGGTTCCGTTGTCTGCTGGTTCTGTCCAACTTAGAAACAAAAAAGTGAGGTTTTACTCAGTGGACCGCGTCAGAGAAGTGTCTTTGAGAATAACTGCTGAATCATTCGCACCTCCCAGAGATCGAAATGGGCTTTGTCGAGCAGCTGAAGGATGTTTCTGTGCCTGAAAAGAAACAAGCTAAGTTTGAATGCACCATCACCAAGGACGTGCCTAAGGTCATGTGGTTCAGGGGGGCGGAGATTGTTACCCCGAGCCCTAAATTTGAAATAATTGATGATGGGAAGAAGCACATGCTAATCATAAACAGCTGTGAGTTTGACGATGAGGCTCAGTACACCATCGAGGTGTTGGACCAAAGTTCAAGTGCTCAGCTGTCAGTGGAAGGTAAGTGATGGACAGAAACCTCTTGCTTCATGTCGCTCTTGTTTCTTCTGTGTTAAATTCAATGTTGGTCATGTCAAACTTGTCCAAACTGTCATGTCTGTGTGCTGACCTGATGTATTCCAGGCATGAGGCTGAAGTTTGTGCAGCAGCTTCACGACCAAACGGTAAAAGAAGGTAAAGTGGCTCGATTTGAGCTCGAGCTGAGCCACGAGAACGTGCCTGTGGTTTGGTACCGAAACGAGGTCAAACTCCACGTGAGCCGAACAGTTCTCACACACGTGGAAGGAAAGAGACACACGCTAGAAATGAGGACGTTGACTCTAGATGATACCTGCCAGATAAAGGCAGAGGCCAAAGGAATTTACACCATGGCCAAACTGACGGTGATAGGTAACCAAACTCTCTGCTCCTTCTCTCAACACGAGGTCTTTACACAAATGTCTTTGTCAGTGTTTATGTTTCTATTTAGAGAGTTTTTCTCTTGTTGTTTAGGATTGAAAATGTCTCCAGCAGTGACTGTTTTTCTTTATCCTTAAAAGGCCGTGCAAAAAAATTAAATAAAACTCTTACTGATCAATTAATAAAATTTTATTGATTATAATAAACAAGTTTAAAATTTATGAAAAAGAGATTCTGGTGTTTTATAAAGTTCCACTAAACACTGCGTTGGCTTCATGCTTCATTAGGGTTCATGATATGACAGAGCTGAAGAAAAACCCTGTGTGTGTGTGTCTGCATACACAAACTGTTCATGGTTTCACATTTAAAATATAACATGAATTTTTATAATAAGATTCTTTAAAGGTGTTTTCTGTTCTTAAATAATATAATCAAAACTGTGAAAGTTGTCGTTTGTGTTCCTGACTCTTTGTCGCGCGTCTGTTCCAGAGGGCGATGCCGTCTTCGTGGTGAAGCTGCAGGATTACACGGCCACAGAGAAAGACGAGGTCAGTCTGGACTGTGAGCTGAGCAAAGACGTCCCCGTTGTGTGGTTCCACAACGAGAAGGAGATCATCGCCTCTAAGATGGTGGTCATGAAGTGTGAGGGCACACGCCGATCACTGATCCTGAAGAAAGTGGAGAAGAGCGACGAAGGCAAATATGCATGTGACTGTGGAACGGACAACACGTCGGCTAACATCAGCGTTGAAGGTAAACCCGCGTTCACTGAGACCAGACCACTGTGTCCACTGTGTCCACGTGTCTCTGCGTTCAGTCCAAATCTACATAAACATGAACGATTACATTTCACTGGGTTATGGTTTGTTTTATCTGGATCTCTGTTCCTTTACGCATCAGCTTCTGTGTCCAACTGTCCACTGTTTCTTCTACTTTTCTTCAACTGAATATAGCATGCTAATAGCATGCCCAACCTAATCTTGTAGCCATGGCCGTATTAACCTCATAGCCTCGCCAATGCTAATCTCGTAGCCCTAGCCATATTAACCTCATAGCCTCACCCATGCTAATCTTGTAGCCCAAGCCATGTTAACCTCATAGCCTCACCCATGCTAATCCCCCATGCTAATCTCACGGTTAATACGGCTAATAGCCTTAGCCGTATTAACCTCCTTTAAAAATCAATGCAGTAAATTGCAATGACACTGTTATCAGGATCCCCCTCAAGGGGACCCCTTTCACTGACAGCAGCCAGGTGGCTGGCTGCTGTTAGCGACTACTGAGAGGGGCCCCTCTCGATAACAGCCAATGACACTGTTATCGGGATCCCCCTCAAGGGGGCCCCTCTCTGTTTTATTTTCTGAATAATGTTAATGTGAGTATGTGCATGTATGTATGTAAAATGTTCAAATGTTATGCACAGTATATGCAACAGCAGTATTTGTCAACATTTTTATTTATAAAGTGTGGGTGAACTTAAACTGTACGGCTATGCTGTGGTTCCTGTTGGCTTTGCGCGTGTGTGTATGTGTGTGTGGGGGGTTGTGGCATGGGGTGAGGGGGGGGGCCTCCATGTCTATTTTGCTTGGGACCCCAAATTCCTTCAAGCGGCCCTGCACATTACATTACATTAACACTGGCAATGAGACATTTCATCACTTTCTCTTTTTGTTGTCTTCGCCAGCTCGGGACATCAAGGTCGTTCGGCCAATTTATGGCGTGGAGCTATTTGATGGAGAGACGGCTCGTTTTGAGGTGGAGATATCTGAGGACGATGTCCATGGTCAGTGGAGGCTGAATGGAGAAGTCCTGACACCGTCCTCTGTGAGTGCTAACTTCCTTTTATCACATGATATACTGTACATGTATATTTGTATTGATCTGTGTTGTTCATCATCCGCTTTGAAGGACGTTGACATCATTGAGGAGGGAGGAAAACACACTCTGATCCTCTACAACTGCAAAGTTCCCATGACCGGTGAGGTGGCGTACGCCGCCGCCAACGCCAAATGTTCCGCTAACCTGAAGGTCAAAGGTAAAACAAAAGCATCTCAATTCAAGTGAAACTGAAGACAGAGTTGGTGATGAAGACCTCGTCTGCCACAGATCTTGGTCTTTCTTTGGTTTTGAAACTTTTGGTCTGTTTTTCTGCAGAACTTCCTCTGAATATCCTGGTTCCCCTCAATGACGTCCAGGTGTACGAGAAGGATGAAGCCAGGTTTGAGGCCGAAGTGTCAAGAGCACCCAAGAGCTTCCGCTGGCTGAAGGGTTCTCAGGTGCTTGAGAGCGACGAAAAGTATGAGATGATCCAAGAGGGCAACATGTACACTCTGGTGATTCGCTCGTCCGCTTACGATGACGAGGCAAAGTATATATTTGAGGCCGAGGACAAGAGGACGACGGCCAAGCTGGTCATTCAGGGTGAGTTTGAGTTTTCAGTCTTGTATAAAGTACTTTACAATGATACTTGATATGTTACCAGAAAATGTCCCTTTTTACAATCTTACTTAAGTAAAAGTACTTAGGCATCAAAAGTTTTCTGATATAAAATTTAAGTAAAAGTTAAAGTATTATAAATAAGTGAGGAGTGAAATCCTTTTCTTCCTCGAACATAACCAGACCCCAGGGATGTCACCTTTAACAGTGAGGGAATCCATGAGGGCATGTCATACAGCACACAACAAAGAAAACGTCTCAATATGAAACTTGAACAGCTAACTAGTGATATTCTCAAATTAGATACTATGCTTGTGTCGCACCCCGTCCAATGATTTCTTCAAAAAGCAATTAACTCTTCAAACAGAGTTCAACCTGCTATCGACAAGACGCATTGAAAAGCTAATGAATAAGTCACAGAGTAAAGCACACGAATGTGGTGAAAAACAGGGAAGATTCTAGCAGAAAACCGTGGACAGGACCTTAGCTGAGATAAATGATGAAACACATCATACTGAGATGAATTCATGTTTCCATAGATTTTAATCAAAGCTGTATGATAGTGACACTTTATTTAATTCATTTTTCAGGAAAATAAACGAAAATAATACTTAATAATCCAGAGGACCCAATGGGCTCCCAAGTGAATTCTTAAAAAAATGTGCAGAGCAGCTTTCTCCCATCCTGCTCTCTGTATTTGAGGAGTCACTGGTTCCCTTCCTCTTACGATGCGACAAGCGCTCGTTTCTGTTATTCCTAAAAAATGTATTGTGCATTATCTGAAACCCATAAGGACTATTTTTACTTATGTATCATACTGTTTTGACTTAATTAATATAATATGTATTTATGTCATTTTGATATGTAAGTGATGCATGTAATATAAGTTCGATCAATACTAGGCTGTTGAAAAGTATTGTTTCTGTTTACTGAATTTATGTACTTTGTACATTATCTCTCTATCTATAAATATCAATAAAAAAGTGAGGAGTTAGGATTGACTTAGGAAATATAGTGGAGTAAAAGTTACTAGAAAACCAAAAGGTAAAGTAAAGATATGTGAAATTTGTGAAAACTACAGTAACAAAGTATTTGTACTGTGTTACATTATAACGCTGGTGAACTTTTTCTAAAAGCAAGTGTGCACGTTCTTCTACGGCAGGTATTCGTCTGGAATTCGTCAAACCAATCAAGGATGTGACGGTGAAGGAGCGCGAGACGGCTGAATTCAGTTTTGAACTTTCCCACGACAAGATTTCTGTGGTCTGGTACAAAAACGACGTGCGTCTGCATCCCAGCAAAGTTGTGCACATGTCGGACCAGGAGAAGATCCACACACTGGCCTTCAAGGAGGTCACCATCGACGACACGTCCATGATCAGGGTGGAAGCCATGGACAAGACCATGAACGCCATGCTCACCGTCATTGGTCGGTCACCTCAGCCTCTGAATATACGCAAGGATTCAAAATGAAAGTTTGAAAACCTGATAACGTGTAACGTGGTCTTCTTTGAATTACAGAGGGCGATCCATACTTCACCACCAAGCTGCAGAACTACACGGCCGTGGAGAGAGACGAGGTGAAGCTGATCTGTGAGCTGAGCAAAGCCACTGCTGACGTCAAATGGTTCAAGGATGGAAAAGAGATCACACCGTCCAAAAACATCGCCATCAGCACTGACGGCAAGAAACGCCTCCTTGTGGTCAGGAAGGCGGAGAAGGCGAATATCGGAGCGTACACGTGTGACTGTGGCTCCGATAAAACCACCGCCAACCTCAACATCGAAGGTGAAAACATCTGATTTTCAAATAAAATGATTAACATTGAACTAAAGGAAGATTTTCCTTCATTTAAGCAGCAGCACCAAGGACTTGTGTGTTACTGTAAATGTGTTTATTTTATGTTAACAGAAAACAGAAATAACACAACCACTCACACCAATCAAGAACCTTCACGATAAGATTAAGATTATTGGTTAAGATCTGTTCCCTCTGATCTGGTTTGGATGATGTGGTTCAGTGTAAAGTCTGGATGGATCCTGTGGTTACAAAAGAACTGAAACTGACTCTTTTTTTGGGGTCTTTGCAGAGCGAGACATCAAAGTTGTCCGTCCTCTGTACAGCGTGGAGGTCACAGAGACAGAAACTGCCAAGTTTGAGACAGAGATTTCAGAGGAGGACGTCCATGGAAACTGGAAACTGAAAGGAGAAGCTCTGCATCAGTGTCCAGTGAGTCCAAGTCCACCTGAAAATCGCTCGTCTCTGTGAACTCATTCAATGACATGTCCCTGTTTTCTTTCAGGACGTTGAGATCAGAGAAGAGGGAACCAAACACATGTTGATCCTCTTCAATGTCCGCATGGACATGGCAGGGGTCGTGGACTTCTCCGCCGCGAACGCCAGATCTAACGCACAGCTCAGGGTCAAAGGTCATTTCATTTCTACATTTTTCAGGATTCTAGATCGCTGTTTCATCACAAACTTCAGAAAAACACAAAATATGACATTTTTGATTTTATTTATTTAAAAATAAATAAAAGCTGGTGCATATATACAGTAAGTGTATATAAATATAAATATGTCACACATACTTACGTAAAACTGTGATTTATTATAAAAGTTTGAATCATCTGTGAACGACAGAGACGGCTTTTTTCTTTTTCTTTATCTCACATTCCAAAGTGTCACGTGTCAGCCAATCAGCTGCCAGAGTATTTTCAGACTTTATCTGAAGTGAGAGGCCACTCTCTGATTGGCTGAACAGGAATTCCTCTTGTCCACAGCTCGCTCCATCAGCCTGATGCGTCCACTGAAGGACGTGGCGGTGACGGCTGGAGAGACGGCCACCTTTGAGTGTGAGCTGTCGTACGAGGACATCGAGGTGGAATGGTTCCTGAGCGGAGACAAGATGGAGGCCAGTGATCGAGTGAGTGTCTTTTTATTCTGAGTGAAGAAATTAGAAGAAACTGATTTATCGCTTAAGTTTAAGTGAATTCAACTAAAAAAAGAAGAAACTGATTTATCACTTAAGTTTAAGTGATTTCAACTAAAAAATGAAAAGAAAGTGAATTTAATTCTGTCATTTAAAGATTTTATTTTAACTGTGAACTGTGTCTGTCCCTCTGTCTCTGTGTCGCTCCGTCTGTCTCTGTGTGTGTCTGTCTGTGTGTGTGTCTGTCTGTCTGTCTCTGTGTGTGTCTGTCTGTCTGTGTGTGTGTCTGTCTGTCTGTCTCTGTGTGTGTGTCTGTCTGTCTGTCTCTGTCTGTGTGTCTGTCTGCAGGTAAAGACTCGTGTGGAGGGCCGCGTTCACACTCTCACAGTCAGAGACGTGAAGTTGTCGGAGGCCGGTGACGTCAAACTGTCGGCCAAAGACTTCCAGATTCAGGCTCAGCTCATGGTCAGAGGTGAGATGGCACCGTGGACGGTGGACACATCACAGCTGTTGTTGTTATTATCTGACGATCATGTGACCTGTGTGTTCAGAACCAGCGGTGGAGTTCACCAAACCTCTGGACGACCAGACAGTGGAGGAGGAAGCCACCGCAACGCTTGAGTGCGAAGTTTCCAGAGAGAACGCAGAAGTCAGGTGGTTCAGAGACGGACAGGAAATCAGAAAGACCAAGAAGCACGACTTGACCGCTGACGGTCGCAAGAGGGTGCTAGTCATCCACAACTGCTCCCCGGACGACGCCAAGATGTACACCTGTGACGCCAAAGAGTTCAAGACTTCCTGTTTCCTGGAGGTCACACGTAAGAGCTAACTCAAATATTATAATTTACGGTTTATATTATTAAATGCCAAAATTTGTAAAAACAGTTTAAATTAGATTTTTATAAATAATCATTAAAGGGGACATATTATACCCTATTTCCCCCATTAAAATAGTTCCCTGGTGTCCTAATGAACATGTCAGTGACATGCTTTGGTCAAAATACCATAAGGATGAAGAATCATAGCAGTTCAATAACCCTGCTAAACCCGCCCCTTTCAGAACGCTCGGTTTTCGTGCTTTATATGCAAATGAGACACAGGCAAACACACACCCACTTCTTCCAGGGGGTTTCTGATTTGTCCTCTTTACAGCGCTTTACAGCTCTATTCGTCTCCCCCTCCCTCCACTAGTTCTCTGACAATATCAACATGGCAGCGTGCGCAGAAAACAGCGAGAGTGCCGTCACAGGAAGAGACGTCCTACGTAAGGATCGAGCCGAACAGTGCCGAACTGCAAATCAGTTAAAAACACTTATAAACAGCACTGCTGATCGCCACCGCTGATCGCCAGCGGTGCACGGCGAGCTGAATAAACTGCATGTTGCTGTATCAGACCGGAGACTGTGCTCCGGAGACCGCTGACAATCAGCGGTGACACAGAGAGTGTAGCACCGCTGCACAGAGAGTGCAGCACCGGTGATCGCCACCGCTGACCAGCCCCGGTGCTCCGGGCAGTTTAGGCAGATCGCCGCTGCATAAACAGCTGCTTTATGTGATTGTATCAGACTGAGTCTGTGCTCCGGTCATGGAGGACGTACTGAACAAATATTTTTAATTAGGACGTGTCAGAATGGTCAGTTATGAGCTCTGTATGACCTTTTCTTAACAATGTGTGTGTTTGTACGTCGGTGAAATACGTCCCCTGACTAAATACAGCGACCGCTGGCCGCAGTCTGATGCGATGTGGTGCGAACAAACGTTTGCTGACTTTATCCGGCACATTAGCTTCATATATAAAATCCTCTGTAAAACACTGTGCTCCACTGTGCAGCCACCAACAGCACACTTGTCCCTTCGCGTTGACATAATACCCTCTTCCTCCCTCACCTGCACTCTCGCAGGGACAAGGTGGAGCTAAGGTGGAGCTCGGAAGTAAACGTACTGGTGGGGCGGTAACATTCGCGGTGAAGTGCGCATGCTGCCGTCATAAGCGCAGGGAATTCAACATTCAACATTCAACGTTTTATCGCCTATACTTACACTAAGGGGGACCACGAAAACATGACTGAGTATTCTTTTTCCACACTTTGGCGACTGGTAGGGCCTCCAGAGTCCCAAATATAAATTTTAAATTGAGTGACAAAGAAAAGTCTGTTCATAACAATTTTGTCCCACTTGAGCTTCCATGCATAACTGTATTATTTATTCAAATGTAAAAATGTTTTTAAATGTTGCCTGTTGCAGTAATGATATCACTATTATTATTATTATTGTTGTTGCTAATATTTAGCGTGTTGAATCCTCTGTGTGACATTGCGGTGTTTGTGCGTCCTCAGCTCCTCACGTGGAGTTTACGAAGCCTCTGCAGGACGTCGAGGTCAAAGAGAAAGAATCTGCCAAGTTTGAATGTGAAGTGTCTCGTGAGTCCGCCAAGGTGAGACCGGAGTCGCTACCGCTGCTCGTGTCACATAACCACTCAACCACCTGTTGATGCTAACGTCTTTTTTTCCCTCGCTCCAGGTTCGATGGTTCAGAGACGGCGCCGAGATAAGAAAAGGAAAGAAGTACGAGATCATTGCAAAAGGCGTCCAGCGTGTCCTCATCATCCACAAGTCGGTGTTCGACGATGAGGCCGAGTACGAGTGCGACGCCAGAACCTCCAAGACGTCCGGCATGCTCACAGTCATTGGTGAGCTGCAGCACCAGCGCTAACACCATCGTCCTGTTCTGTAAGTCCGACACACTGACCGTCTTTCTGTTCACAGAGGAAGACGCCAGGTTCACCAAGAACCTGTCCAACGTGGAGGGGACAGAGACGGACAGTGTGAAGATGATCTGCGAGGTGTCCAAGCCGAGTGCTGACGTCAGATGGTACCGAGGAGAAGAGGAGCTGCCCGAGGGAGGTCGCTACGACCAGATCGTGGACGGACGCAAGAGGATCCTGATCATCCAAGATCTGAGGATGGAGGACGGTGGAGAGTACAGCTGCAGGCTGAGTCCAGCCGTCACCACGTCCGCCACACTGAAACTCAACGGTGAGGAAATGGACATGAAGGTTAAAAGTTGCCACCAGATGTTTCCTTCTTCTACTCTCATCTGTCTTCTTGTGCTCGTCCTCTTCTGTATCCTCCACAGAACTAGCAGCTGAGTTCATTGCTCGTCCCCAGAACCAGGAAGTGGTTGAGGGTGAAAAGGCCGAGTTTGCCTGCTCCGTCTCCAAGGAAACCTACGAGGTGAAGTGGTTCCGAAGTGATAAAGAGTTGGAAGATGGCGACAAGTTTGTGATCATCAGTGAAGGAAAGAGACGTGCTCTTATTGTGAAAAGCTGTGAGCTGAAGGATGAGGGAGGCTACGTGGCTCACATTGGCAGCGTGAAAGCATCGGCCAGTCTTTGTGTCCTTGGTACGACTCGTTTTCTCTTTCTCACTCTTCTTTGTTTTCCTTTATCTTTTCTTTTCTGGTTCTAATGCAGTTTGAATGTGTTTCCTGACAGAGAAACTGAGGATCATCACCCCGATCAAAGACGCTGAGGTGAAGGAGGGAAGTGAGCTCGTGTTTAACTGTGAGACAAACCAAGAGGGAGCGAAGGCCAAGTGGCTGAAGAACGAGGAGACGATCTTCGAGAGCAGCAAGTACCTGATGATGCAGAGGGACAACGTCTTCTCTCTGAGGATCAGAGACGCACAGAAGGCTGATGAGGCCAGCTTCACCATCAGCCTGACCAATCAGAGAGGAGAACATGCTAAGTCGACTGCCAGCGCTAAAGTTGCAGGTACGTGAATAATTCACTTTTTTAATCAGTCTTTTAACAGAAACTTTTGTCACTTATTTACTTTCGTCCTGAGCACCTGTCTCCTCCCTCTTTTTCTGAAACCTCAGAGGAGAAACTAAGGTTCTTGGAGCCCATTGAAGACGTGGAGACCCAGGAGAAGAAGACCATCAGCTTTAGCTGTAAGGTGAACCGCCCCGGGGCGACGGTGCAGTGGCTGAAGGCCGGCGAGGAGCTGACACTCAGCAAACGCATCGTCCACAGAGTGGACGGCCTCAAACACACGCTCACCATTAAGGATTGTGTCATGGATGACGAGAGTGAGTACACTGCCACGGTTGGAGACGATAAGTGTTCGGCTGAGCTCATAATCAGCGAGGCGCCGACAGACTTCACCGCACAGCTCAAAGACCAGACCATCACTGAGTTTGAGGACGCAGAGTTCACCTGCAAGCTGAGCAAAGAGAAGGCTGCTGTCAAGTGGTACAGGGACGGACGTGAGATCAGAGGAGGACCCAGGTACTGACCCCACGTGTGTTTGGTGCTTGGTGGTTTCTGATGAGATGTCAACAATTTGTTCGCAGATAAAGATGCACATGATGATCAATGAATATCCTATAATTTGTTACATGGATTTATTCAAATAAATGTCGGGCTTTACAATCTCAGGTCATGACTCACAGGTCACAGCAGGTGTACATGAAGTAACAAGCACCTGCCGTGTGTGTGTGTTTCTGCAGATATCACATGGAAAAAGAAGGAAAGGTGTGCAAACTGATTATCAAGGTTTGCAGACCTGATGATGAATGTGAATATGCTTGTGGCATCGACGAGCGCAGAACCAGAGCAAGACTCTTCGTCGAAGGTACATTTCTCTTTTTAACAAACACAGAGTAGAATTGGACCCCAGTGTTTGACAATGTTTGGTGTCTTGCAGAAACCCCGGTGGAGATTGTCAGACCACCTCAAGACATGTTCGAACCGCCAGGCTCGGATATCGTATTTGAGGTGGAGCTCAACAAGGACAGAGTGGATGTGAAATGGATGAGGAACAACATGATCATTGTCCAGGGAGACAAGTACCAGATGATCAGCGAGGGCAAAGTCCACCGACTTCAGGTCTGTGAGATTAGACCCCGAGACCAGGGAGAGTACAGGGTCGTAGCCAAAGACAAGGATGCTCGAGCCAAGCTGGAGCTGGCAGGTGAGTCCATATCCAGAACCTGATCACAGTATCACAGCTGAATATAAGAGATGACCGTATAAAAAAAAAAAAAAATCTTTGGTTTCCTCTTGTCTCTAGCTGCTCCTCAGATCAAAACCACTGACCAGAATCTGGTGACGGACGCCGGTAAACCCTTTGTTATGACTGTGCCCTATGACGCTTACCCTCGTGCTGAGACCGAATGGTTCTTCCTGGGAGCCAGTCTTCCTGTCCAGAACATTGACACCTCTGCCGACAAGACCGAGTACCGTCTGAAGAGCCCCAGCAAGGAGAACCAGGGTCGATACAAAGTGGTCATCAAGAATAAGCACGGAGAAGGTGAAGCCTTCATCAACTTGGACGTGATTGGTGAGTTCATTATTTTAATGATTAAACGGGTTAAAGAAAGTTGGTGTTTCTGTGGACATCAGACGAGTTTGTCATGTTGATGGTTTTTAGATGTCCCCGGACCTGTCAAGAGCCTCAGAGTGGTGGACACTGCAGATGGTGAGGTCAGTTTGGCCTGGGAGGAGCCTGAGTGCGATGGCGGAAGCAAGATTGTTGCCTATGTTGTGGAGAGACGTGACGTGAAACGCAAGACTTGGACTCTGGCCACAGATCGCGCAGATGCCCCAGAGTACTGTGTCAGTGGCCTCCAAAAGGAATCCATGTATCTGTTCAGAGTCTGTGCCCGAAATAGAGTTGGAAGTGGACCCACTGTTGAAACAGAGGATGCTGTTCAGGCCAAGAACAAGTTTGGTAAGTAAAAACCACCAACACCAGCTCCACAATCAAAATTCAGATAGAACAAGACTTTCGTAATGAAATCCTTTTTTTCCACTGATAGACGTTCCTGATGCTCCAGAAAATGTCACAGTAGCCAGCGTGAACAAGTTTGGTGCCACTGTCGCTTGGGAGCCTCCCAAGTTTGACGGCGGCTCTGAAATCACTTCGTATGTGATTGAACTCCGCGACAGGACGTCTGTGAAGTGGGAGGCGGCCTTGGTTTGCAGTGCCAGTGACCGCTCAGCGATGCTCAATGACGTAGTGGAAAACAAGGAGTACATCTTTAGAGTTCGAGCCGAGAACAAGGCCGGCATTGGTAGACCCAGCGCTGCCACAAACCCTGTCAAGATCATGGATCCCATTGGTGAGTGAAAAAACAACAGCATTAGTTTTCTCATGCTAGATATTCAGCAGGAATTAAGTTAACCTTTTTTGTTGTGGCCTTGCAGAGAGGCCAAGCCCACCACTGAACCTGAACTTCACCGACCAAATCAGCTCAGCCGTCACTCTCACCTGGGAGACACCCACTAGCAATGGCGGCAGCATGATCACCGGTTACATTATTGAGAAAAGTGATGAAGGCAGTGACAAGTGGCTCCGCTGCAACACCAGACTGTGTCCAGATCTGGTCTACCGGGTACAGAGTTCACAACCTGCTCAACCGAGTCCCATCTTTTGCTTAATTTGTCCGTTAACATGCACCCGTCCCACCATGATTCCACCTTCTTTGTATCTTTTGTGTTTTCTAAAGCTCAGTTTCATGAATGTTAACTGATGTTACAATGTTGTTCTTCAGGTGTCGGGTTTGAAACCCGGTCAGAAGTACCTCTACAGAGTTTGTGCTGAGAACGCTGCTGGAGTCTCTGACCCAGCAGAACAGCTCGGGCCACTGCTCGCTGACGATCCTCATGGTACAACACATTTGAACCAACACCTGTGTTTTTTGTTTGTTTGTTTTGCACATTTATTACAAAAGACCTGCCTCTTTCTCTGCAGTTGGTCCGACCTTTGACCTGAGCGGCTTCAGGAAAGGCCTAGAGGTGATCGTCCCTCAACCTCTCTCCATTAGAGTCCCGATTACTGGATACCCGACCCCTGTCGCGAAATGGACCTTTGGAGACAAGCAGCTGACCACAGAGGATGAGCGTGTCTCCATGGTTACAAAGCCCACGTACACTGAGCTGACAATCACACCGAGCGTCCGTCCAGACAAAGGAATCTACTCGCTGCAGCTGGAGAATGACGTGTCCTCAGTGTCAGGAGACATCGAGGTCAACGTCATCGGTAAATGCTGTTTTTCTTAACTCATGATCTAACTTATAATCATGATTGAAGAAAGTCTGTTATGTTTTCACCAACATACAGTCCAGCCACAAGGAGGAGCTGTCATTCCAGGACCTCATGATTTATAATGATCCTGTTTAAGATTTCTATTTTTTACTCTTTGGAGTACAAAGATTTTTCACTTCCTGTCTTAATGTTTTCCCAGCATGCCCCAGTGCTCCCAAAGACTTTAAAGCGGCCGAGGTGACGCGACACCATGTCCACCTGATGTGGGAGGCTCCAGAACATGATGGAGGAAGTCCAGTCACCCATTACCAGATCGAAAAGAGAGAAGTGACACGCAAGACCTGGGCCAAGGTTTGTCAGACAAAGATTACGACAGAATCATGGAAATGTCTCCAGTTAATGTCTTTTTGAATATTTAAAACTAGAGAACAATGTTTGTTCCAGGTGGCAACTGGTGTCCTGGACCTGGAGCACACCGTAACAGATGTGATTGAAGGGAAAGAGTATCTGTTCAGTGTTACTGCCTGCAACAAGTGTGGACCTGGCGAGCCAGCGTACATTGACGATCCTGTCAACATCTCATCTCCTGCCAGTGAGCATTTCTTCACTCAGAGCAACAGCCAGACCATGTTAGAAATATCAAGACTTTAGACTACATGAATGTTTTCCTCTTCCTCTGCAGCTGTACCTGATCCTCCTGAAAACCTGAAGTGGCGTGATAAGAGTGGCAAGACTATATTCCTGTCGTGGGAGCCTCCAAGGTATGACGGTGGAGCCCACATCAAAGGCTACGTTGTGGACAAGTGTCAACGTGGTTCTGACAAGTGGGAACCCTGCGGTGACCCCATCCCTGAACTGAAGTATGTTCATCAGTTTATCTTTGAGAACAGTGCTAATAAATGTCCTTTTGTCCTCTGAGTGACATTTTCCAATGATATTTGTGTCATGTTCACAGATACCAGGTCACCAGTCTAATTGAGGGTCAGTGGTACGCCTACAGAATCCGAGCATTCAACAAGTTGGGAGCCAGCCGACCCTGCAGGGCTACCGATGAGATCCAAGCTGTGGATGCTAGAGGTCTGATCCCGATATGTGTCAGAATTGCTGGATCAGGAAGAGTAGAAATGGATAAGGTGTAACTAAGTCACAGAAGGATCTGATAAGTTTATTTTTGTAATCCCCACAGAACCTCCAGAGATCCAGCTGGATGTGAAGTTGCTGGCTGGTCTGACCATCAGGGCGGGCACCAAGATCGAGCTTCCTGCTGATGTCAAAGGAAAACCTGATCCCCGGGTGAAATGGACTAAGGCTGACCTGGTCCTGCGTGCTGACAACCGCATCACCATCGATACCCAGCCAGGACACTCGAAAGTTTCCATTACGGACACTGTCAGAGGAGACACCGCCACTTACATCATTGAGGCCGTCAATCTCTGTGGACGTGCTACAGCCACCGTCGATGTGAACATCCTCGGTACAAAGACAAATGATTATTTATTTATTCAAGTTTTCATTGAGTCATGTGTCTTGGTTTGGAGTGACTGCTGTCGACTGGTACCAATTTAGAACCAGATCTTGATACCCAAGAATATAGACAGCAATACAGAGTAAAAACTTTGGTACTAAAAGTAAACAGAATATTGAACATGATGTAGAAACATTTAATTAATTGTCCAAACAATAAACAAGACTGACCTGGATTTCCCCTTCAGATAAACCGGGTCCTCCAGCTGCCCTTGACATCTCTGAGATCACCAACGAGTCATGCTTCATGGCGTGGAATCCGCCCAGGGACGACGGTGGTTCACCGATCACCAACTACATCGTGGAGAGTCGCCTGACAGACAAGGAGGAGTGGGTCAAGATGTCAGCCACAGTGAAACACACCACTTTCAAAGCATGCAAGCTCACAGCCATGAAGGAGTACATCTTCAGGGTCAGTGCTGAGAACCAGTATGGAATTGGTGAACCTGCAGAGCATGTGCCACTCATTATCAAGTATTCCTTTGGTAAGTTTTACATGAATATCTGTCAAATGTCCTGCACAGAAAATATGAACACCCAATGATGAAAGTCACTATTTTCAGATCCTCCTGGTCCTCCAACCAGAGTTACACCCTCTGAAATCGCCAAGGACGCAGTGACTCTTACTTGGTTTGAACCCGATGAAGATGGTGGCAGCCCCATCACTGGTTATTGGGTTGAAAAGTTTGATCCTGAGACTGACAAGTGGATCAGATGCAACAAACTGCCAATTACAGATACAACCTTTAGGTAAATGATCACAACTGCCAATCAAAAAGTAATACTGAAAATATGACAAAGTAAATGATCTGTGTTTGTGACTGTGCGCGGCTGCAGGGTAAAGGGACTCCCTACCAAGAAGAAGTACCGCTTCCGTGTTCTGGCTGAGAATCTGGCTGGACCTGGAAAACCAAGTGTTGAAACTGATCCTGTTCTCATCAAGGACCCCATTGGTACATCATATGTCAATCAATCAATCAATCAATACTGGTACTGTTATTGATTACAAACTGTTGAGATCAATGTGTTGACATCACTCTCTTCAGATCCACCATGGGCTCCTGGTAAACCTATTATCAAGGATGTCGGCAAGACCTCTGTGCTGCTGGCATGGACCAGGCCTGAACACGATGGTGGGGCTAAGATTGAAGGCTACGTCGTTGAGTTTCAAAAGACCGGAAGTGAGGAGTGGATTAGGATAGCAGAGGATGTTCCTCTGACAGAGCACCAGCTGCAGGGTCTGATGGAGAAGCAGGAGTACTCATTCAGAGTCAAGGCCAGCAACAAGGCTGGCGAGAGTGAACCTAGTGATCCCAGTGACCCAGTGGTCTGCAAGGAGAGACTCTGTAAGTTCAACAAGAGGTGTTCACAATGCTGTTTCTTGAGTTTAAGGTTGTAAAATTCAAGGATGAATGATTACTCACAGTCTGGTTGTGTTCTGTTTCACAGACCCTCCTTCACCTCCTCAGTGGCTGGAGGTGACCAATATCACCAAGAACAGTGCTGACCTAAAGTGGCAACTGCCCAGCAGCGACGGAGGCTCACCCATCACCAACTACGTGGTAGAGAAGAGGGATGTGAGGCGGAAGGCCTGGCAGGGCGTTGACACCACCGTCAAGGAGCTGAAGTACACTGTGACTGCCCTCAATGAAGGGTCGCTATATGTGTTCCGTGTCGCTGCCGAGAACGCTGTTGGAACAAGTGAATTCTGTGAACTGGAGGATGCCGTGCTTGCCAAAGACACTTTCAGTAGGTTCTCCACAGTTCTGGTTCAGTGTTTTCATGTCCAAGTTTGTAAAGGGTTTAGAACTGAGATTTTCCCAGTGGTTGCAGCTAATGATCCTTTCTGGAATATGATGATGCTAATCCGAATATGACATTAATATCCTGTTCTCTGCAGCGACCCCTGGACCTCCTTATGCCCTGACAGTGGTGGAGGTCACTAAGAGACATGTGGAGCTGAAATGGGAACCTCCCAAGAGTGATGGCGGAAGACCTATAATCAAGTATGAAAACAAACTGTTGTTAAATAGCTGCAGAGACTACAACATCTAATTTAATAATATAAAATGAAACTATTTGTTGAGACACTTGTTGTTTCCTTCACAGGTACGTGATTGAGAAGAAAGAGAAGGTGGGAACTCGTTGGCTGAAGTGTTGTAAGACTCCAGACAGAAAGTCCCAATTCAAGGTGACAGATGTAGATGAAGGATCAGAGGTTCAGTTCCAGGTCAGAGCTGAAAACGAGGCTGGAGTTGGAGACCCAAGTGAACCGACGGAGATCCTCACAATTGAGGATCCAACCAGTAAGAGACCATCAAATAACTTTGTTGTATGACTCAACATGTTCTGTATGTTTGTTTATACATTCTTGGGTCACAGTGTATTATGGCAACATTTCAGATGTGATGACAGTTGTTTTCGTCACTCTGCAGGTGCTCCATCTCCTCCCCTTGATGTGGCCATTCCCGATGCTAGCAGGGAGCACATCAATGTCACTTGGAAGCCTCCGTCCAAAGATGGAGGCTGCCCAGTAACCGGGTACCATGTTGAGGTGGCGGAGGCGCGCCCGGAGCTGAAGTGGTTCAGGGTCAATGCCCGACCCATCAAAGAGCTCAAGTTTAAGATTGATGATGGAATCAAACCAGAGAAGAAGTATGTCATTAGAGTTCGTGCCATCAACTCCGTTGGGGTTAGTGATCCTTCTGAGATCTCCGACAAGGTCTCCACTAAAGATCCTGATTGTAAGTGACTGTGTATCCCTCTTCATTTAAATTGTCCAATTGAAACGCTGAAGATGAATTTTAAATAATAAAAACGTCCCCTTCTTCCAAGGTGCTCCAACCATGGACTTGGAAGCACAGGACATGGTTGTAGTTGAAGGTGAGAAGCTGCACCTGAACATCCCCTACCGGGCAATTCCAACACCCAAGATGGTGTGGCAGAAGGATACAGTGGAGTGTAAGGCCGATGAGCGGCTCTCCATGACGGTGGAGATGAACAACGCTCATCTGGAGCTACTCAAGTGCACACGTGCTGATGCAGGCGCCTACGCCATCACCCTGGAGAACGATCTAGGAACTGCCACCGGAACTGTCAACGTCAAAGTCATCGGTATTTGGTTTTCTGTTTAAAACAACCCTGTTTAAGTTGTAGAATCCAGTAGTCCAGTGAAGTCTTTAAACTAGTCCAGATTTTGATTTCACCCAGTGTTTCAGATCAGTTATTTGGAAAAATCACATTTTTATTGCTCCGTCTAAACAGTAACAGCCATTTTCTGATACCTTTCTCGTTCCTAACTGAACCTGTAGGACTCCCTGGTCAGTGTAAAGACATCAACTCTAGTGATGTCACCAAAAGTTCCTGCAAGATCAGCTGGGAAGCTCCAGAAGATGATGGGGGAACCCCCATCATCAGCTACACTCTGGAGCGCCGCGAGGCCACCAAAAAGACCTACATGCCTGTCGTGTCGGGAGAGAACGTCCTGACATGCATTGTTAAAGACCTCTTCATCAACTGCGAGTACTATTTCAGAGTGAAGGCAGTCAACAAGGTGGGAGCTGGAGAATATCTGGAGCTACGCAACGCAGTCATCATCGAGGAAATCAAACGTGAGTCCTGTTTTCAGCTCAACACTTTACTGCATTTGTCTTATTGTCATATCAATGCGTGCATTGATATCAATGCATATCAAAGTGTGCAATAATTATTGATTAGTAAAATCCTTAATGTGCCATTATTAGATCAACCACTGGGGGGTTTATGAAATCAAACTGACTAGTGTGATGTTGGATTGTTGTAAACCTTGTGAATACTGCTCGAATTTATTGTTTGTGGTGAAAATCAATTACACAGAGAAACCAGACCCACCCATCCAAGTGGAGGCTCAAGACCCAACATCCAAGTCCATCAAAGTGACATGGAAAGCCCCAGATTACGATGGCGGCTGTCCCATCCAGGGCTACATCTTGGAGAAAATGGTGAAGGATGGTGAACAATACGAGAGGGTAACGCCGAGCCTTGTTCCTGGTTTCTCCTACGTGGTGATGGGCCTGGAGGAGGATATGGAGTATCAGTTCAGGGTCAGAGCTGAGAACGCTGCTGGAGTCAGTGAGCCATCACGCAGCACGCTGCCCATCAAGGCTTTGATTCCTGTTGGTAAGAAGAAAGGAAGAAAAACATATGATGCAAGGAGTAGCTTCGGCTTCAGACATTAGCTGAATTTCAAATCTTCGGTTTTGTTTCCAGAAAAACCAAAGGTCACCCTCCACGCCCGTGTGCAGTCTGGTTTATGCATAAAGAAGGGGGAAGAGATCTGCATTGATGCCCTTATCTCTGGGTCCCCATACCCCAAAGTCACCTGGCTAAGGAACGATGACGACGTCACCAAAGAGCCGGGCAAAAAGATGGTTCCTTTGGTAAAGAAGAGGAAGACCAAGGCAAAGGTCTGTGTCCACAGAGCTGTCTGACTGTCCAGGTGTGTCTCTACATGTTTTTAACTCAATGATGACTTTGGATCCTTCAGGTTCCAGAACCAGAGGAGGAATATGTGACTCCACTGCGTGAGCGTCTGGGTCTGGATCAGACCAAGAAGGGTCATTCTGCGCTGATGATCCGTGAGGCCGTGAGACCTGATCACGGAAACTTCACCATTAAGGTGGAGAACATTCACGGCGTTGACTCTGCCTCCTGCATTGTCAATGTCCTCGGTAAGACTGAAGTTTGAACACTGAGAATTTAAAAAGTATTAGTAAAATGCAGTGGTGGGCAGCAGGGCCTTCTCTGCTGGCCCTGACAATATCAAAAAAGTATTTTTTTTAATTATTATTATTATTATTCTTAATAATCAAATTAATGTGTGTCTGAACATGTCTGAATTCAATTACTTGTTCAGTATGTTATGATTATATTTCCAGAAAGAATATGGTTATTTTTTGTGAAGCAGAGCTGGATTTTGCATAATGTCATTAAACGCATCATAGCTACGTGGACCTGCTGTAGTAGTATTGAAGGCCTTTCGTTGAAGCTGCCATTTCCTATTTGGTTATAACTTTGACTGAAGTGTTGTCAGCCAATCAAAATGTGATGCATAGTGACAGAACGCCCCAGGCCCAGTGATGTGTCTGGCGCTAGCCCCCGCTGTTGTCATCAACGACGTTTGAACCTTTGGCGGGTTTTGAAGTAAGCTATGGCCGCTGCATTAACACCACGATCTATCATGTTTCTGATCTCCTTCGTGTGCACTTTTCACGGTGATCGTTTGGAGAAAAGAAGGAAATTATTTCAAGAGGAAGAGATACATGATTTCCGGTAGTTGGAGTGTTAATGATACATTTATAAAAAGAAGTGGTGAGGAAAAAACTGTTGATCATAAATAGTGCCGGGGACGTGTTCCCTGCGTAGCTGACGCCTATGCTTATGTGGAATCTTGTTTTTGTGTCATATAGTGGATTGTGAAATTGCAGTTGCTGAGTGACATAACGGAAGATGTGGTGCTAATGATGCAGTATCCTATAGATGCGCAGTCGTGTGCGTGTGCATGTGTGTGTGCCCTATGGCGTGTTTTTTTTTTTTTTTTTGTTACTGAAGGCCCTGACTGAAACCCCACGGTACGCTACTGGTAAAATGTAAACTTGATTGACGACATTATCCAAAATCTTTTCTCACAGACAAACCCGGTCCTCCGATCAACATCACCTTCGATGACATCAGGAACACATCAGTCGTCTGTAACTGGGAGCCTCCAGAAGACGACGGTGGAACCGAGATCCTGAATTACATCCTGGAGAAGAAGGACAACAGGAACGAAGAGGTTGGCTGGGTCACCGTCACCTCCACAGTGAAGGGCACCAGTTGTCCTGTCACCAAACTCATCGAAGGAAAGGAGTATATCTTCAGAGTCACTGCGGAGAACAAGTGTGGCAGTGGGAGACCGTGTGTCTCTGAGCCGGTGGTCGCAAAGAACCAGTTCAGTGAGTAGACACAGAAAATGCAAAGGTCACGAGTGTCTGTGATAAATATGATAAAATCCCGTTTTTTGGGGTGTTTTTTAATCGTTCAGTAGAATTAGTCAGATCAATATATCACATTATTTTAATCTGACAACATAAATATATGTTGAAATAATGACATGTGTACAAATGCATACACTAGTATTCAAACATTTCGAACATAATTTCTAATTAGAATTTTGTTATTCTAATTTTAATGTTTTTGAGTAACTAAAAAAAGTCAAATACAATCATTTGTAACTGCAATTTCCATATCTGTAGTTCATTTGACAAGAACAAAACCTAAATTGTAATTTTAGGCTGTTTATGTTTTTAAAAATGTTGGTTTATATATTTTTAATTTTAATTGTAAATATATATATCTATATATATATATATATATATATATATATATAAAATAAGAATAAAAATAGTAATCATTTCGATATGAAAATTGATGTTCCCTTAATTTATGTAATATTTAAAATAATAATAAAAAATTAAATCAATTTGTAATAATGGAAAACATTCTAAACAAAGATCCACCCACCCCCAGATCCTCCCGACGCTCCCAATACTCCCAGAGTGCACGAGGTGACAGCAAGCTCCGCCCACCTCTCCTGGCACGAGCCGAAGGACAACGGCAGTCCAATCCTTGGCTACTGGATTGAGAGGAAGGAAGTGAACAGCAAACACTGGTCCAGAGTGAACCGCGCTCTGCTGAACTCTCTGGAGGTGAAGGTTGGCGGCCTGATGGAAGGACTCACCTACATCTTCAGAGTGTGTGCTGAGAACCTGGCTGGACCTGGACCCTTCAGCGAGCCCAGTGAACGTGTCCTCACCATGGACGCCATCCGTAAGTCTTTACTTACGTCAGAACAGAAAGCTTTAGTTTCATTTTCTATTTCCATGTTTTCACTGGTTTGTTGTTGTTCATGGACGCTCAATGATTCTATGACTGAAAGATCCAGAACAGTTTTTGTGCAATTGTTACCACATTCCTCATCATATATTAAAGGGATAGATCAGGTTTTTGAAGTGTAGGTGTATGACATACTGTGAGCGCCCCCCTAAATCACAAAGACTCGCTCTCAGTGAAACATGGTGGAAAAACAGACTTTAAAATATTAAATATTCACCACTCATCTGTGTGTAGAGCCTCCTGGGCCACCCATTCCGTGGATTGTGGACACTGGGAAGAATTCAGTGATTGTGGCTTGGAAGCCGCCACTGTTTAATGGTGGAGGAGACATCCTGGGATACCATGTAGAGAAGGTACTGGACTTTAAGATTTACAATACCTTCTACAACATCTTTAAACTGAAATCTGAAGAGTTTGATAACCTGCTAAATGAAACTCCTGGTTTCTGGTGATAGGTTTTGGTTGGAGACAAGGACTGGACTCGGAGCACAGAGTTCAGGTGTAAGGAGTTGACATACACGGTAACAGGCCTGACCGAGGGAGCAGATTATTACATCCGAGTCCTCGCCGTCAACGACGCTGGTCCTGGAGCTCCCGGAGTTACAGACTCTGTCACTGTCAAGGAGCCTCAAGGTGAGAACAGTTGTTCAAGTGTTTGGGTGTTTAGGAACCTGTCTCAGAAGAAAATCAGTCTTCATTCTGTTTCTCTGTGGTGTTCAGAATCTCCTGCTGTGGACTTTGATGACTCTGTAAAGAATGGCGTCCTGATGAAGGCGGGCGAGCCTCTGAGGCTTCCTGCTGTAGTGACCGGCCGACCTCAGCCTGAGGTCAAGTGGACCAAAGGCGAGGCTGAAATTGACAAAGAGAGGATGATTGTGGAGACAGTAGGTAAGAACAGCACGCTGTTCATTAAGACGACCACGAGGGCGGATCACGGAAAGTACCAGATCACGGGCACCAACAGCAGCGGGACCAAGACCGCTGAGACCAGAGTGGACATCATGGGTCAGTGTTAAAGAAACAAACCTGTGAACATTCCCTGAATCCCTGTAGAGTTTTCTGGAAAAAAAAAAATTCCTCCAAAGATCATATTTCAGTTGTACTTTGAGTGGAATGAAAGCTCTGGCTGACGTTTTTACTGGTCTGTTGTTTCTGTAGACGTACCTGGACCAGTGGTGGACCTGAAGGTCATAACGGTAACCAAAAAGAACATCACCCTCACCTGGTCTGACCCCTTGGACAACGGTGGCAGTGACATTGTTGGCTATGTGGTGCTGAGGAAAGACAGTAAGATGAAACTCTTCCGCCAGCCAATTGAGACAGCTTCCTGTAAGTGCGATGTCCAGGGCCTGTTGGCTGGTGAAGAATACGATTTTAGGGTCTTTGCAAGAAACAAGTATGGAGATGGTGCTCCATCTGACCTAGGTCCAATCTTGGCCGTGGATCCTAAAGGTAAATCCATAGAGATCTGATCTGTTGGTGATATTTGCAGAAATCTTACGGACTGAAATGGAAAGTGAAAATAATGTGATAATGTTGCAGGTACTCCCTCTGCACCGGAGAAGCTGCACTACACTGACAGAGGAAAGAGCACCATCACTCTGGCCTGGCAGCCACCGAGCAGTAATGGTGGCAGCCCCATCTTAGGCTACTATGTGGAGAAGATGAGGTCAGATGGAACTGAGTTTGATGTGGCCAACCACAAGATGTTCCCTACATGCTGCGGGACCATTGAGAATCTGTCAGAGAACCAGGACTACCAGTTCCGTGTCAAAGCTGTGAATGAAGTCGGGCAAGGAGACCCATCAAAGCCAATCAGTGCCAAGATCAAGGACGATGAAAGTATGAACCTTGTTTTTTAAATTTCTAACAAACAGCAAATGAGATAAAAAAAATCAAACATATGTCTGTTGTCCACAGTTGCTCCTGTTATTACAATCCTAAAATACTTCAAAAGCAACGAGATCATTGTGAGGAAAGGCGCTGCCATCGACATACCAGCAGAGGTAAAGGGACTTCCTCTGCCATCAATTCAATGGATGAAGGACAATGTGCTGATCGAGAAGCCTGAGGACGAGAGGATGACACTGGATTCTGAAGAGGTGAGGAGTGCACATGAATGCTAACGTAAATAAAACTTGCACTGTCAGCAGAGGCTCGTCAGGTTTCAGCGTCAAGGTTCTCCTAATGTCCTGATGTTTTCCTGTATTGGAAATGAAAATTTGTTGAAGAGAGAGGGAAATGAGCAGGGCAGAGATTATCTGGCAGTTTAGCATTAGCTCCAGGAGAGAACTTTCTATTGTATTAACTTGTGTAACCTAAGTGAGTAAACACAAATTATCTAGTGACTAGTGCAGCTTGAAAATTTGCTTTGAATTTGGTGTAAATGCATTGTTTTCTTGTGGGGTCACAGGAAAAACTTTTCTTTTCGCTAAAATGGTTGTTTTGTTTTGTGTTTTTGTGCAGTCTGGTTTTTTTGAGCTACAGATAACAAATTAAACATTGTTTAATCATCAGGTTGACCGGACAACTCTAACAACAAAGATCGCCATTCCAGACACCATCAGGCAGGACACAGGCAGCTACAGGCTGGTAGCTGAAAACTGCTATGGTAAAGCTCAACATGTCATCAAAGTCCAGATTCTCGGTAAGACCCTTAAAATAAAATGTGAAATGTTTTCATCTGCCCACAGTGAATATCACATTAACCCAAACCTGCATTTTCAGATCGCCCTTTTGCTCCAAGGAACATTGTGGTCTCTGACATCAAGGCGGACTCATGCTACCTGACCTGGGATGCTCCAGAAGACAACGGAGGCAGTGAGATCACCAACTACATTGTGGAGCGCAGAGACGCCAGCAAAAAGAAGTCTGACTTTGATGTTGTCACCGACAACCTGATCGACAGGAGATGCGCAGTAATTGAATATGTTGTGTTGTTAAAAAGAAATACTAAAACAATCATTAATTACAGTCATTGTATTAAGACAAACCTCCTCTGCTGCTTCAGGTCAACAAAATGGACTTGAACGGTGTCTACCAGTTCAGGATCAAAGCTGAGAACAAGTATGGTGTCAGTGACGGCTGTGACTCAGAGAAAGTCCAGTTGAGAGATCCATTCGGCCTCCCTGGACCGCCACGTAATCCCAAAATCATCGCTGCCACAACAACCTCCATGACTGTGGCCTGGGATCCTCCTCTGGACAATGGTGGATCCACCATCCAGGGATACTGGCTGGAGAAGAGGGAACGTGGAGCCGTGTACTGGGGTCGTGTCAACCGCGGTCCAGTCACTAAACCGGCGGTGAAGGGACTCGAGTACACTGTGCTCAGACTCATTGAAGGAACAGAGTACAAGTTCAGGATTGCAGCCAGCAATGCTGCAGGAATTGGACCATTCAGCGAGTCCACAGAGAGCCGCATCGCCAAGGATCCCTCCTGTGAGTTCTGCTTCATAGGGTGAAATTTATTCATGACTTTGTTTTCTCAGATTTAAGTAACCGTTGATCCCTCTGTGCTCTCCTTGTAGACCCTCCCAGCTCACCTGGATCCCCCCTGGTTAAAGACAAGACCAAAAGCAGCATCACTCTCTCCTGGACTCCACCAGACAAAGATGGTGGTAGCCCTGTCAAGGGTTACATCATTGAGGTCCATGAGGAGGGTTCTCCTGATTGGAGGAGGGTGAACCCTGCAGATAAGCTTCACCCATCCACTGAAATCACTGTGCCTGACCTGAAGGAGGGCAAAAAGTGCAAGTTCAGGATCTATGCTGTGAACGGCGCAGGAAACTCGGAGCCCGCTAGGACGGCCGACATACTGGTCCAGGACATCCTGAGTAAGAGTTACATCTGCTCCCAGCACAGTGATGATGATTACACAGATTAATGTTAATGACACCAGGATCAGCATCAGTGCCCCCTATATTTATTCTCTTGTCATTTCCACACCTTGATTTTGAAATTAATCATGCCTCTATGTTCTCCAGTCGAGCCAACTGTCACTCTAGATTTGGGTGCTTGTGACCTGATGAACTGCAGAGCAGGAACCCCCGTCAGGATCCACGCCACCGTCACTGGACGGCCTATTCCAAAAGTCACCTGGACCTTTGACGGCACCGCGGCGACAGAAAAGAAAAACGAACTTCACACACTGCCTGTCGACTCCGAGGTTTGTTTCTGTTTATTAACTTAATCTAAATCTAAAGTCTACAGAGCCATGTAACAGTTTGTCAACTGAAATTCTTCTTCAGATCCACTCCACCGACACCACGTCTGTGGTCATGATCCCAGAGAGCAAACTGAACCACAGTGGCCGGTTTATCATCAATGCTGAGAGTCCAGCTGGCCACAAGGTGGTCAAAGTCAGAGTCAACATACTTGGTATGGAAAGATCCAGTATTTTTTTGCTTCAAACAGCCTGATGTTTCTTTCTTCTGTTGTAAATAATAATCTCGTGGCTCTGCAGATCTGCCTGGACCTCCCAGAGACCCGAAGGTGAGCGATGTGACGAGGGGAACCTGCAGACTCACCTGGAGAGCTCCAGAGTGTGACGGTGGTGACAGGGTGAAAAGTTACTTCATCGAGAAGAAGACAGTAAAAGGAAAAGCTTGGACGAAGGTACTCTGCACCTGCAGGACTGTAAACCAGGAGATGTGTGCTTTTTTTTGAAACAACAATAACACAGCCATCCTGATCTGGTTTGTTTCAGGTAAACACAGCCTGTGCCAATCAGTCTCTGGTGGTTCCAGACCTGATTGTTGGACAGGAGTATCTTTTCCGTGTCCGTGCTGAGAACCGCTTTGGGTTTGGACCCTTCGTTGAGACTACCGAGGGGACCACAGCCAGAGATCCCATTCGTACGTTTTAGTATCACATCAGAAGGCCTTATATTCTGATGTAATAAAGTCACTAAAGTGTAATGTGTTTAAATGGGTTTTATTACGATAATAAAAACAGTGCTGTGTCTCCATTGGGTCTGCAGATCCTCCCGATCCTCCCACAAGGCTGAAGATCCAGAATGTGAGGAAGGGTACAGTGACTTTGACCTGGAAGGCTCCAAAGAACGATGGCGGTTCCCCTGTCACCCACTACAGTGTGGACCTGCTCTGCTGGGATGCCAGTGGCACCCAGAAGGAGTCATGGAGGAGGTAACGGTTTACATGGTTTCTGGTAACTTAGAGTTGAAGCATTTTTGTGTCTGGTTCGGATCAAACTCAAAATGTGAATCTTGTGAACCCTGGTTCTGGAATGGCACTGGAATCAAACTGTTGATGTTCTCTGCAGGTGTAACAGGAGAGACGTGGACACCACCAGCTTCAAGGTGGAGGATCTGACCCAAAGGGATGAGTACGAGTTCAGAGTGATGGCATATAACGAGGCCGGAGCCAGCCGACCCTCAACCACCGCTGGACCCATTATCATCCAGGACCAGACCTGTAAGATCACAAGTCTGGGAAGTTGCACTATGGGGAATCTAGTTTTATGTCACCGACTCAGGAGTCCAACGACTCAAATCTTTTCGGATCTTCCTTCACTTTTAAACGTTCTGGTTTCCTTTCTTATGCTGCAGGTGCTCCATCCATTGAGCTGAAGGAGTTCATGGAGGCCGAGCAGGGCAACGACATCAGCATTGTGGCCAAGGTTCGCGGCTGTCCATTCCCCACACTCACCTGGTACAAAGCTCCGCCCCACAAGTCCGATGCCAAGGTGGAGGTTCAGTACGAAGAGCACATCAACAAAATTGTGTCGGATGACAGCTGCACACTGCTCATCCAGCAGGGCAAACGCCCCGACACCGGCCTCTACACGTTGGTAGCGTCCAACAGCCTCGGCAAAGCTTCAAAGGAAATGAGGCTCAATGTGCTTGGTATGACTGAAGAAATGGAAATCAACATTTCTGCTTTTCACATTTCACACAGACCAGGTTGTCAGTTTAGTAGATTTGTTTCTATCTCTGAGCGTTTGCTGGTTCTCCAGGTCGTCCCGGTCCACCCTCTGCCCCCATCAAGTTTGAGGAGATTGGTGCAGAGAGGATCACTCTGTCCTGGCTGCCGCCAAAGGATGACGGTGGGTCCAAAGTCACAAACTACGTCATTTGGAAGCGGGTGGCGAGCAGGAACACTTGGGTGCCTGTCACCAATGAGCCCAAAGAACGGATCTGGACGGTGGAGAATCTGATGGAGGGACACGAATATGTGTTTCGTATCATGGCCCAGAACAAGTATGGAGTGGGGGAACCACTGGACAGTGACCCAGAGGTTGCCCGAAACCTCTCCAGTGAGTAGAACATGAATCTATAAAAAACCTGAATCTGTCTGGACACTGACTCCACTTACGGACATGTCTGATGTTGAAATGTTTTCAATCTGTATGTCCTCCTGCAGCCATACCCGGTCAAGTTGAGAAGCCAACAATCACCAACATCACCATAGACTCCATGACGGTGAATTGGGAAGAGCCTGAGGATGACGGCGGTGCCCCAATCACTGGCTACTGGCTGGAGCGTAAAGAGACCACAGGCAAACGCTGGACCCGGGTCACCCGTGACCCCATCCGTCCCATGGGCATGGGCGAATCATTTGTCGTGAGCGGACTCATTGAGGGCTCACAGTATCTGTTCAGAGTCTCCGCTATGAACGCTGCTGGACCTGGACCTGCCAGCCCCCCGACAGACCCCATCTTTGCCAGAGACCCCATCTGTGAGTCAGACTGTCACACCATACAAGTTCATGTTCCAAACTCACAGAGCAAAATGTTAACTGTTTGACATCCTCTTCCTTAGCCCCGCCCTCTCCTCCAACCCCAAAAGTTTCTGATTGGACAAAGTCCAGTGTGGACTTGGTATGGATCCCTCCCCTGAAAGATGGAGGCTCGAAGATCATTGGCTACTGGGTGGAGTACAAGGAGGAGGGCACCGAGGCCTGGGTCAAGGTGAGAGGAGACTCCCCCATGACCCTCATGTAGGATAAACAGTAGACAATGAATGAATGAATGAACGAACACAATATCATTATTATGAAAGAGGGGTTCAGGATGGTCTAACATAATGGCAACCTATGTAATTCAATGTTGATTAATCAAAGTATTCAGAATACATTAGCTTCTTTTAGAAATTGAAATGCTTTTTTTTTTTTAAAACCCATAATGTTTTAAATTTTCAGGCCAAGGAGATTGAAATTCGTGGCACCAGGTTTGTAATCACTGGTTTGAAGACTGGTGGTCATTACAGATTCCGGGTAATAGCCTTTAATGCTGCTGGTAATGGTGAGCCAGGTGAAGTCCCAGAAGTGCTCGAGGTCACTGACAGATCCAGTGAGTTGTTCTGAAACTTCACACACAAACTTTTACAAAGTGTTGAGGGAAACTGTTTATGGTCATTTCTATAACCCTGGAATTCTTCACCTCAGTTGCTCCGGAGGTCGACCTGGACGCTTCGGTGAAGGAGAGGATGGTGGTCCATGCTGGCGGTGTGATCCGCCTTATTGCTTATGTGTCCGGTCAGCCAACCCCAACCGTTACCTGGACCAGAGGTGGAGCTGCACTGCCTCCTGATGCTAAAGTGGAGACGACAGCCATCAGCTCATCTTTAGTCATCAAACCCTGTGCCAGGAGACACCTCGGCATCTATACACTGACTGCCAAAAATGCAGGAGGCGAGAAGACAAAGAATGTAACTGTGGAGGTTCTTGGTGAGTTTTCATAGAGACAGAATATTTTAACATGTGGAAATCCTTTCAAATGTCACTTATTAATATCTAACCTGGTTGGATACTTCTTCAGATGTCCCTGGACCAGTTGGTATCCCCCTAACCGCAGAGAACTTGAGTAGCGATTCCTGCAAGATCAACTGGTTCTTCCCAGACAATGACGGCGGCTCTCCCATCAGTAACTACATCATAGAAAAGCGTGAGGCTGAGCGTCAAGCTTGGACATCACTCTCCTACACTGCTAGCAGACAAAATGCCATTGCTCACAACCTCACTTATGGGAAGGCCTACTTCTTCAGAGTGGCCGCCGAGAACGCAATTGGCGTCGGACCCTTTGTGGAGACAGCAGCCGAAGTTGTGGTCAAGGAACCAATCAGTGAGTTTTTAAACAATCAACTGATCTCTGAAGAAATTGTCATTTATAAGTGATAAAACAAGGCTCTCAGGGTTGGTGTCTAAGTCAGAGAAAACTTTGTTTTGTGTTTCTTTCAGGTGTGCCAGACCGACCTGAGGATTTGGAAGTTACTAAGGTCACCAAGGATTTGGTCAGCCTCACCTGGAAGGCACCCAGGTTTGACGGCGGCTCAGAGATCACCATGTATATCGTGGAGGCCCGTATGATTGGTAAAGACAAGTTCATGAGACTGACGAAGGAGAAGCTGTTGGAGAGAAAATTCACCTTTGATGGCCTAAAGGAGGGCGATAGCTACGAGTTCAGAGTCTTAGCCGTCAATGAGGTTGGACCCAGCAAACCATCATTCTGCACCAAACCAATCACCTGCAGGGATGAGCTGGGTGAGGACTTTCATATAGTTTGATTGACAACAGTAAAGTTTCAGTTTCAAATTCAGTTTAATTTGAAAAATTTAAGATTTTTTCCCAGAAAACTTTGAGTAATCCATTAAAGAAAAACACTTTTGTACAGTATAGTTTTTGTGGTTTGTTGACTTAGAGTTGACCTAAACGCAAAGGATAAAGGTTGACATCGCATGACGACATTATCATGATGATTCCTTACAATTACTTAAATGTTTCAATTGACATTATACAGTAGATGCCAACTGCTATAAGTCACCAAAACCAAAGACCAAGATCTCTGATATACATCATGGGAAACTAGATTAGACCCCGGTGGGACAATACAGTATTGTGTATCTGAAATACTAAATTCCTCTGTCACCCCATGCCATCCCTCTCCCCCTCAACCAGTAAATGTCAAGTGGAACGAAAAAAAGTCAGTGCTAACTGTGCTTGATTTTCTGCTCAAACAGAGCCACCAACTATTGAGCTGGATTTCCGTGATAAAATCATTATCCGTGTTGGTGAAAGCTGCCTGCTGCAGGGACGCTACACTGGCAAACCTTCCCCATCAATTGTGTGGTACCGCGACGACAAGGAGCTGAAGGCCGACCAACACATCATGTTCAAGAACACGCTGACCACCATGTCACTGGGCCTGATCAAGGCCAAGCGCGAACACAGCGGCAGATACGTGGTGGTAGTGGAGAACAGCACCGGATCCAGGAAGGGAGTCTGCAACATCACAGTGGTCGGTAAGTAGACTGAGATAACTTGGCCTGATAAAAGCCAGGCTCCAAGGATTCTAAGAATAAAACCCTGTGGGTCTTTACATGAACCATATTTTAAGCAGAACCAAGTCATAGCTAAGTGGTTAATCACAACATCACTGATGATTTCTTTCTGCTCCTCAGACCGTCCCACACCTCCTGTTGGCCCTGTGGTGTTTGAGGAGGTTCACAGGACATACATGGTAATTTCCTGGAAGCCTCCTCTGGATAGTGGTGGTGTGGACGTCTCCAACTACATCATTGAGAAGAGGGATGTTAACAGAGACATCTGGTCCAGTGTGACATCTGCCACGACCAAGACTGTATGCAAGGTTGGTCAAGCCCTAACTTTATGTTGCAGGCACAAAATTATTATTATCTTCAAGACCTGAACCAAGTCTGGAAAGAGCTGTTTTTCCTGAGAGAGAGGCTCACAGAGTTCTACAGATGTTGAGTTGAGTTGTTGTTTTTTCTCCCAGATCCCCAAACTCACAGAGGGCAGGGAGTACATCATGAGAATCTGTGCTGAAAACATGTACGGCATCAGCGATCCACTGGAGTCTGAGGAGATGAGAGCAAAAGACCTTTTCAGTGAGTTCTTCTCACACACATCTTTATTTACTGTATTTCCACTATCTGGGTTTAAATTATACAAGAGTGATTGAACTACAATCAACACCCTGATAACCTGGCCTCTGTCCTGTGACCTCATCCAGGAGTCCCTGAGGCCCCTGAGATGCCTACAGTTAGGGAGGTGTATGGCACCAATGCCCTGGTTCTGTGGAACCGCCCTCGTGATGGCGGGAAGCCCATCACTAACTACATCCTGGAAAAGAAGGAGCCCGCGGCCAAGAGATGGTCCAGAGTAACAAGAGACACACTGTATCCAGCCACTCAGTACCGAGTCCAGGACCTGATAGAGGGCTGCGAGTACGAGTTTAGAGTGATGGCTGAGAATGAGCTTGGAATCGGTGACCCCAGTGAACCGTCTAAACCCATTCTCGCTAAAGATCCTGTTGGTACGTATCATAAAGTCTTTCAAAGTTTTTGTTTTATTGTTATTTAAGTAATTTATTGTTTATTTGTTTCTTTTGTTCTTAATTTTTGTAGAAACAGTTTAAATATTTAAAACTTCATGGTTAGGGATGGAATGATGTAAGATTCTATTTCTTTTTGTGATTAAAGCACTCAGTCCCAGTGAGTTATACCTTGATCAGGATAATCAGGATAATTGTGTTATGAATCTTTCATATAGTCCCATGCCAGTACATTTATTAACAAATTAATATTCTGAAATAGACATTTTTAATATTTTCATCAGTGCGCCCAAGTCCTCCAGTGACACCTGAGGCCTACGATAAGACCAAAGACTCTGTCAGCCTGAGGTGGCAGATGCCTCGCCATGATGGCAGAGGCCGGATATTAGGCTACCTGGTTGAGTACCAGAAACCGGGTGCCATAGAGTGGATTCCAGCCAATGAGACCGCAGAGCAGTGCCCTAACCTTCACTATGTGGCGACTGGCCTGGCTGATGGACATGAGTACGCTTTCAGGGTCTTCACAGTCAATGCAGCTGGCAAATCTGATCCTGCCTATGTCAAAAAGCCCATCAAAGTCCATGACAGACTAGGTAAGGGGTTAATTTGTATCTACTCCCTCTTTATCAACATGGAAGCCATTGTGTAGTTGTGAAATCAGTGCACCTAAACCCAAAGTATAGTAACCTTGTTCCACTTTCTGTGCACAGAGGAGCCAGAACTGCTGCTGGACGCTAACATGGCACGTGACCACCTGGCCATGTTGGGCACAGACATCACCCTGAGTGCCACAATCAAAGGTGTGCCAACACCGACTGTTAGCTGGAAGAAAAATGATGGCGACGTTCCTTCTCACATCGGCACTACCGTCACTGCAACTGGCAGTAAACTGTTCATTCCCAAGTGTGTTCGTCCAGACTCTGGCAACTACACCATTACTGTGCAGAACGCTGCCGGCAAAAAGTCTGCAACTGTTGCCGTACTTGTGTTAAGTAAGTGAAACATCCATAAACACAAAAAGTAGTTCAAAAGTAGAAGACCTCTATCTAAATTGATCTCAAATCACTTTTGTTTCCATCAGATAAACCATCTCCACCTAGAGACCTGGTAATCTCTGAGATAACCAGTGAGTCCGCCTATCTGACCTGGAAGGCTCCGGAAGACAATGGTGGCGCTGTTATCTCCCACTATGTAGTGCAGAAAAAGGATGTAGCCTCAGATCAGTGGGTTCCTGTCTCTGCGTCTAATAAGAAGCTGAGCCTGATGGCCATGTACCTGATTGAAGGCATCCAGTACTTGTTTAGAGTGGCTGCTGAAAACCAGTTTGGCAGAAGCGACTATGTGGTAACCAAAGCGCCCATCAAGGCTGTTGATCCGCTCTGTGAGTAAAACTGCATTTTTTTGTAAAATAGAGCCACTGATCAGCTGTTCCTTTATGCCACATCATCTCTAAAGATATTTCAGTATTTTAAGAAATTATTAATTGTGACTGGACACTTTTCAGATCCTCCTGGCCCACCGAAGAACCTGCACCACACTGACGCAGAAAAGACAGAGGTGTGGTTGGCATGGGAGTGGCCTGACCGTGATGGTGGAAGTGAAATCACAGGCTTCATCGTGGAGCACCAGGAAGAGGGCCAGACTGACTGGGTCACCTTCAAGACTGTGGCCAATGAACATACCCATGTTATCGGTCTTGTGGAAGGCAAGACTTACCGTTTCAGGGTCAAGGCTCAAAACGCCATTGGCGTAAGCCAACCAGACACCAGTGTCCCGATCACCTGCCAGGAAAAGACATGTGAGACACGTGATTCTTGTTAATGAGTTTAATGTACTGTTTCAGTTGAAAGTCTGAAAATATTGTAATATTGCTGTTTTGTTCTCTTTCAGTGGCACCAACAATTGAAGTCGATGTTAAACTTATTGAGGGTCTTGTTGTCAAAGCTGGCAGTGCTGTTGTCCTCCCAGCCAAAATGATGGGTATCCCTATTCCCACTGCCAAATGGATAACAGATAACCAAGAGATAGCATCTGAGGGTCGCTATCGCATTGAGACTGCTGGATCATCAACTACCCTCAGCATCCCTGAAAGTCAGAGAGGAGACTCTGGAGAATACATTCTTACTGTTTCTAATCCTGCAGGCAGCAAGACCGTCGCCCTGCATGTCACTGTGCTGGATCTTCCTGGGCCACCTATTGGACCCATTAATATCTTGGAGGTCACCCCTGATTACATGATGATTCAGTGGAGGGCACCAAAAGATGATGGCGGAACACCCATCACCAATTATGTGGTTGAAAAGAAGGATGTGAAGAAGTCATGGGTGCCCTGGTCTGTTGTTAGCTCTAGTGGCACGAGCACCAGGGCTAAGGTATCCAGGCTGGAGAAGGGTCGCGAGTACATTGTCCGTGTCCGTGCAGAGAATAAGATTGGCATTGGTGCTGAACTTGAGAGTCCACCCACTATTGCTAAGCACATGTTCAACCCTCCAGGACCACCAGGTCCTCCAGAGTGTTCAGATATTACAGAGAATGCTGTGACACTAGAATGGACCCTGCCTGACTACGATGGGGGAAGTCCTATCACCGGCTATGTTGTTGAGCGCAGAGAAATGACTGGAAAGTGGATCCGTGTCAATAAAACTCCTGTACTCGACCTTAGATACAGAGTTTCAGGCCTGCTTGAAGGCAACACATATGAATTCAGGGTGTTTGCCGAGAATGTTGCTGGTATCAGTGAGCCTTCTTTCACCTCAGACCCCATCAAGGCCACTCGTGCCATCACCAAACCTGGTCCTCCTAGCAATCTTAAATTGAAGGACTGGAGCAAATCCTATGCTGACATTTGCTGGAGCAAGCCCACAAGAGATGGTGGCAGTCCTGTTCTTGGATATGTTATTGAGGCTCAGAAGTCAGGAAGTGCCCAGTGGGACAGAATTAACAAAGACCTCATCAAGATGTGTGCATACAGAGTGCCAGGCCTCATTGAGGGAATGGAGTATAGAATTCGTGTCAGGGCCACTAACAAGGTTGGAGACAGTGAACCGAGGGAACTGCCCCAGACAGTCTTGGCAAAGGACATCTTGGTGCCTCCTGAAGTTGTTGTTGATATTGCCTGCCGTGACTCTCTGACAGTGAGAGCAGGCCAGATCATCAGTCTGATTACGAGGGTGAAGGGCAGACCAGATCCAGAGATTACGTGGACCAAGGATGCCAGAGCCTTGTCCCGGGATAAGCGCACTGAAATTAATAATAATTACCCTCTATGTGAACTGGTTATCAATGAGGCAGTCCGATCAGACTATGGTAAATATGCCATTCTTGCTAAGAACAGTAGTGGACAGGCACAGGCTACAATTCTTGTCAATGTCCTGGACACACCAGGACCCTGTGTGAACATAAAGCTGGCCTATGTGACCAAGAAATCCTGCATGGTGTCATGGGAGAACCCTGAGGACAATGGAGGCACTGAGATCACACAGTACATTATTGAGTGCCGTCAACCAAGCCAGAGAGGATGGACAGTTGTCTCCAATGATTGCACCAAGCGCCTGATTAAAGCACCTCTTACAGAGGGTTGTGAGTATTTCTTCCGTGTCAGTGCAGAGAACAAGATTGGTGCTGGTCCATCTACTGAGACCAAGACACCAGTCCTCGCAGTTGATCCTATTGAGAAGCCAGGAGAACCTATTGACTTCCATATTTCTGAGATTGGTAAGACCTTCTGCTTTCTCAAATGGAAGAAGCCAGACTACGATGGTGGTAGCTGTAACCTTGGTTATCACATTGAGAAGAAACCAAAGGAGGCTGAGGAATGGGAGAGGCTCCACAAAGGCACCATTAGAGAGACTTACTTCATGGCTGACAGGTGCATTGAAAACCAGATCTACCAGTTTAGAGTCCAGACTAAGAATGAAGGAGGTGAGAGCAACTGGGTGTCAACACCTGAGGTCCTGGTAAAGGAACAGCTTGTTGATCCTGAGATCAAAATTAATCTTGATGGAACCCTCATTGTCAAGGCAGGAGATTCCATTCCCATTGAGGCAATAGTGAAGGGAAAACCCCAGCCTGATGTCAAATGGACCAAGGATGAAAGCACAGAGGAGATCAAGAAGGGCCCAAGGCTTCAGATTGAAACTGGTGCCGACTTCTCCAAACTGCTGCTTACCAATGCCAGGCGTACCGATAGTGGCAAATATGTTGTCTCTGCCTCCAACAGTAGTGGAACCACCTCTGCTCATGCTAAGGTCATTGTATTGGATCGACCTGGCCCCATCAAAGATCTAAAGGTGTCTGGTATTACGAGTGACAGGTGCCATCTGACCTGGGAAATCCCAGATGATAATGGTGGCTGTGATATCTACAACTACATTATTGAGAAATGTGAAACCAAGAGGGGAATTTGGTCTGTCCACTCCAATGCTGTCATTACAAACAAAGCTAAAGTCACTCGCCTCATTGAAGGTAACGAGTATATCTTCAGAGTCCGTGCTGAGAACAAAATGGGTCCTGGTCCTGCAGTGCTGACTGAGACCATCTTTGCTGGCACCCAGTTCAGTGTACCCGATGCTCCTGAAGCACCTGAGGTCACCAAGATTGCCAAGGAGGAGATGATTGTACAGTGGTCGGAGCCTGAGAGAGATGGAGGAAAACCAATCACAGGTTATCTTTTAGAGAAGAGGGAAGAGCATGCTGTTAGGTGGTCTCCTGTCAACAAAGATCCAGTCCCTGGAACCCGTTTCACAGTTACTGGACTCCTGCCTCTCCATGACTACCAATACAGAGTCAAGGCCGTCAATGAAATTGGCATTGGCAACCCAAGCAAGGCTTCGCGTGCCATCACTGCCAAAGATGCAGTTGGTATGTAACAGTGTAACTCAGGTCGCTAATGTAGAAGTGACATAATCTCAAGCTTTTGTTCACCCACCCTTTTATTTTCTTTCAGAGCCTCCTGCACCTCCTACCAACCTGAAAGTCCGGGACAGCACTAGGTCCAGTGTCACCCTGGGCTGGACCAAGCCTGTATCCGATGGTGGAGCTCCCATCATTGGCTATGTCGTAGAGATGCGAGTGGCGGGAAGTGCTAAAAAAGGAGATGATGGTTATAAACGGTGCAACGTGGCAGCTCAGCTGATTGTGTGTGAATTTACCGTCACAAGTCTGGACGAGAATCTTGCATATGAATTCAGGGTTTCAGCTCAGAACCAGGTGGGCATGAGCCTGCCCTGCGACCTGGAGGGTGCAGTGATCCCCAGAGAGATTCTAGGTGAGAACTGGTTTTAATGTGTAATAACAGATTACAGTAAGGTGAAATATAAAACTGTGATAGAAGCTGACATTTATTATTATTTCCAACAGAGGCACCAGAAATTGACATGGATGCTAACATGAAGCAGGGACTGACAGTAAGAGCTGGCTGTCCCATCAGGCTTTGTGCTACGATTAGAGGCAGACCGGCTCCCAAGGTAACCTGGAGAAGGATGGGCATTGACAACGTGGTCAGAAAGGGAAATGTTGACCTCATCGACACCATGACTTTCCTGGTCATCCCTGACAGCACTCGTGACGACACTGGCAAATACTGCCTGACCCTGCAGAGTCGGGCTGGGGAGAAAGCTGTTTTTGTCAATGTTAAGGTTCTCGGTAAGTTTTTGTATGAATTTGTTGAAGTTGCAAAATTATGAAAAAAGAAGTGTTCATTTTCTAAGTAAAATCTAAACATCACGTATATTTCTGTTAGACACTCCTGGACCTGTGATGAATCTGGAAGTGACTGATGTCACACAGACATCTGCCATGCTGTCCTGGAATCTTCCAGAGAACAATGGCGGCAGTGAGGTTACTCATTACATAGTTGAGAAACGCGAGATTGACCGTAAGACCTGGGCGACTGTGAAGGCTGAGGTCGCACTGGATAAGATTCCCTTCAAAGTTAGTGGTCTGATGCCAGGAACCGAATATTATTTCAGAGTCACAGCCGTCAATGTGTATGGTTCTGGGGTTCCCAGAGTCACACCAACGTCCTACCTGGCCTCTGATCCCGTCAGTAAGTATCAAGAGACACTGTAGCTCAGACCCAGCTCACAGCTGCCACTTTGTCTTTTTCATTTGTCATCTGAGTCACCTGAACACACTAATGCCTGATTTTGCTTTTCAGGTAAACCAGATCCATGTCAAAAGATTGACATTTTGGAGATCACCAAGAACAGTGCAGCAGTCGGCTGGGTAAAGCCTCTGAGGGACGGTGGTGCCAAGATCGACGGTTATGTGATTGAGTACATTGAGGTCAAACCTCCTCCGAAGCCTCCAGCACCTGTTGAGGTTTGTCTGTGTGTGTCTATATGTGTTCGGGTCAGTTTGACATCATGGCAAAAGCTAGTGTCGCTTCGATATGTTCCTTGATTTTGCTATTTTTCTGCAGCAGTTTGTGTCCATCTCTGTGTTGGGTTGCTTGGTGTCTTTGAACAAAGAAATAATAATAATTAATCATTTCTGGCTGTACAGTAAGAGATATAATGCTTTCCTCCATATTTTGAAGTTCTTAAAGTTCTTTTACACTGTCCAGAGTTCTCCATCATCATTCTTATTTTCTCTACCTCTTTCCACAATCATTCTGGATTCTTTCCCCCTCTCTCTCTCGCTCAAAGCTCTGCCGTTTGTACACTCATGTGATCAAAATACACTAACCTGGGTGTGCCCATAGCTCACCCTGGTTCAATGGTCTCAAGATCACTTAGTGCTTTGCAGTGGTCAGGGTTTGGTTCTGCCTTCAGCCCTTTGATGTGTTGTCCTGCACAGTATCTCACCCCTCTCATGCTAACTTCAATAAGACCAATGAAAATATCTAAAAGATATATGCTATTCTGCCATTATGCAAATATTGAATTCAATGGAAGCTCTTTTCTTGTTATTGAGTAAACGTGTAGTAAGTCTCATTCATCTCAATGCTCAAATCACCACAGGTTGCAGAAGGAGAGGAGGCTCCTCCACCTGCTCCACCCCCTCCCCCACCTTCAGTGGAAGAGGAGAAAGAACCTGAGAAAGAAGTGTGGAACGCCTACACTACAGTGAAAGGTTTGAGTATCAGCATCAGTGGCCTGAAGGAAGGCAAGAAGTACAAGTTCAGAGTCGCTGCCAAAAACATCATGGGCATGAGCCTGTTCACCGAGACAAGGGAACCAGTCGAGATCAAGGAACAGATGTGTAAGTTCATAAGTTCATATTAGTAAAAGATCATTTAGAAGTGGTTTAGAGTTGCACTGTGAGATCTACCAATGGCTCTTAAAGTGCGACTTTATGTCTACATGCAGTGGAACCAAAGATTGTGATGCCAGAGACGGCTAGTGCCAGAGCTGGAGCCAAGCTTAGAGTGGAGGCAATAGTCTCTGGAAAACCTTTACCGAACTGCAAGTGGATGCGTGGGGAGAATGCAGTGGTCCCATCCAGTCGCCTGGCAGTGCATCAGTCTGGCAACCTGTGTGTGCTGATCATCAAAGATGTATCAAGAACGGACAGCGGAGAGTACAGTCTGGTTGCTGAGAACAGTTCTGCCAAGGTCACGCAAGCCCTGAAAATCACCATCAAAGGTCAGTTTTAAGACAAGTCAACAAATAATTTTTCACTCAGAAAGCCTAACATGCCTCAGCTCACTGTCCTGTATGTTTCAGACATCCCTGGTCCTCCCGAGGGCCCTGTAGTTATCAGCGACATAGACTCTGATGCCTGCTCCTTTTCCTGGAACAAACCACTGGAGGACGGAGGCAGCAATATCACCAACTACGTGGTGGAGAAATGCGACGTGAGCAGGGGTGACTGGGTGACGGCTCTCTCCTCCTGCCCAAAGCCCAATTGCAGGCTTGGAAAGCTCATTCCAGGGAAGGAATATGCCTTCCGCATCCGTGCTGAGAACCGCTACGGTGTGTCAGACTTCATCCAGTCTGAAAGGATGGTCGCCAAATTCCCCTTCGGTTAGTGTCACTGGAATATTTCACATTTAGGTGCTCATTTCTGTCCAGTTGTGACAAGTTTTGTTTCTTCTCTTCTGTTTTCATCAGATGTTCCTAGTGAGCCCCTCAACTGTCACATCAACAAGACCAACAAGGATTGTATGTTTGTCGCATGGGATAAGCCTGAGAGCGACGGCGGCAGTCCTATTACAGGTTACTACATCGAGCGTAAAGAGAGGAACAGCCTGCTGTGGGTTAAAGCCAATGATACAGTTGTCCGCAACACTGAGTACCCTTGTGCCGGCCTCATAGAAGGCCTGGAGTACACCTTCAGAGTGTCTGCCATTAACCGTGCTGGCCAGGGCAAACCAAGCAAGAAGACTGATTTTGTCACAGCCAGAACACCTGTTGGTACGTTCACTGCTCGTGTCAATGCACTAATTCTTTGTCATTTCATTTTGTTTTCTCATGTGTGATCATTTGGATTTGGTTTGTTTTGTTGCAGACACACCAGGTAAACCAGAGATCCTGGATGTTACCAAGAACTCTGTTACTCTGGTTTGGACGCGCCCCAAAAATGATGGTGGAAGTAAGATCATTGGCTATTTTGTTGAGGTCACGCGGGTGCCAGGAGACAGTTGGATGCGCTGCAACACCAGCTGTCAGAATGTGCCAACAGAAGAGTATACCGTCAGTGGTCTGGAAAGAGACCTGCAATACCAATTCAGGGTTATCGCTAAAACTGCTGTCAACATGAGCAAACCCTCTGAGCCCACAGACCCTGTACTTGTCTGCGCAGAGAATGGTGAGGTGTTTGATTTGATTAAAGTTTTTAGCTTAAAGACCAAAGATTTGAGTGTGACACTGATTTATCTCCTTTTTCATCAACACAGTTCCTCCCAGAGTAGAGCTCAGTGCCAGGATGCAAAAAGGTTTCAAGGTGAAGGCTGGAGCCACAGTTCTCCTGGAGGCAGAGGTGTTCGGGAAGCCCATGCCCAGAGTGACCTGGAAGAGGGGTGATGACAACCTGAAGTCCTGTGAAGGCCAGGTCATCACCCAGCAGAGACATCACTTCCAGTTGGAGATGACAGGAGTCACCAAAGACCAAACAGGAACTTACACTATTCTAGCAGAGAATGCCAGTGGCTCCAAGACTGCTCAGGTTGAGGTCATTGTTCTGGGTGGGTGCTTTCATCTTTTAGTCACGAGTAGTAGGTTTGCCCACAGCTTCACCGATCAATGTGTTGATATTCTCTGACTTTTTTTCTCCTCAGATGTACCTGGTGCACCTGTATGTTCCAAATATCTTGAAGTGTTTGCCAGCAGTATCAAGGTGTCCTGGCAGCCTCCTCTGAAGGATGGTGGCGCCCCCATCAGTACTTACATCATTGACAAGCGTGAGACTAGCAGAGCAAACTGGGCTCTGGTATCCAACAAGATCAAAGGGGATGTCCTGCAGTTTAACGTGGAGAAGCTGATTGAGGGTCACGAGTACCAGTTCCGAATCCGTGCTGAGAACATGTGGGGTGTTGGAGACGCCCTCATCACTGACCCTGTCATCACCAAGAACCCATTCAGTGAGTCGTTGCAAGCATTTAATCTGGGTATACTTGTAGTATGACATCAGCTGGCATCTGACATGGAGACCCTGACATTGTTTTTTCTTACAGCTGTCCCTGGTCCCTGCGAGGCTCCAGTGATCACCAATGTTACAAAAGATCAAATGACCGTGAGCTGGAAAGAGCCTGTCAATGATGGAAAGTCCACAATCCTGGGCTACATGTTGGAAAAGAAGGAGGTCAAGGGGTTGGAGTGGACTAAAGTGACCAGAAAGCCTATGACAGAGAGGAGCCTGGAGGTCAATGGCCTCACAGAGGCAACTGAATACGAGTTCAGAGTCATCGCTGTCAACGTGGCAGGACCTGGCAAACCCAGTGAGCCCTCTGAAGGTGTCACTGCCCAAAATCCTATCAGTGAGTCCCATGATTTCTTAAAACGTATTACTTCATAAGATATCACATTCAAAGAAATCCTGTAAGTAACCATAACTGGATCAATGTACTCCTCCACAGCACCTCCTGGCCCTGTTGTGAACCCTAGTGTGACAGACACCACCTACAGCACCATCAGTCTTACATGGGCTGCCCCCGCCAACAATGGTGGAAGCCCCATCATTGGATACTTGGTGGAGTGTAAGAGGGCCAACACCACTGACTGGATCCGCTGCAATGTCCCCAGGAACCTGCAGGAGACCAGCTATGTTATCCAAAACCTCATTAACAAGTCGGAGTACCAGTGTCGCATCACCGCTGTCAACAAGGTTGGCTTCAGCGAGCCTGTGGAAGTACCAGGCACACATGTCGCCCAGGAAATCCTTGGTATGTAAGATTTCAAGTACAGTTATTTTTATTCTATAGGAGAGTGATGTGACAACACAACCAGGAAAAGCAGGTCTGAGGACTTTTCGGTTTCTCTGTCTAAAAGCAGTTGATTCCAGTTAAGAGTTTTATTCATCATCAGAAACTTTCCTGCAGAAGAAAGGTTACCATAGTTGTGCTTTTATATCTTTCACTTCACTCATATGGAATGATTTTGCATCCTTTCATCATAACATCTGTGAACTGATGCCAAAATAAAGTAGTAGAAGAAGAAATGACTGCATTCACTCTCATATTTAATACTGCTGATCAAGGCTGGAGCCAACTAAAATCCTGCTGCTGAGTCATGCGACCTAGGAGTGAATGTTGATTGTATCTTTTCACATTGCAGAGAGACGATCCACATTGTTAGTAATCTTCCTCTTTGTGTTTGTGTAGTTCCCCCTGAGGCAGAGCTCAGTGCACGTTTGAAGGACGGCCTGGAGTTGCGCGCTGGTGCCACCATGAGGCTGCATGCCACCATCAAGGGTCGTCCTACTCCTAAAGTTACCTGGGCAAAGATGAACACAAACATCAAGGATCGCCAAGGTATCATCATCAAATCCAGTAACATCGACACCATGGTGATGGTGGAGAATGTGAACAGATATGATGCCGGCAAATACATCCTGAGCCTGGAGAGCTCGGCCGGCATTAAGACATACACCGTCGTCGTCAAAGTTCTCGGTGAGTGAAGGACAGAGGACTGATGTGGAAAATAAAATCTTCAGTATTTACAAAGTTGTCATTTTTCTGCAGACACTCCCGGTCCACCAGTCAACCTAGTGGTTAAGGAGACTAACAAAGAGAGTTCTTCCATCTACTGGGACGCTCCTCTGATTGATGGTGGCTTTGAGATCACCCACTACATTGTTGAGAAGCGTGAAACTGAGAGGAAGGCCTGGTCCATGGTCTCTAATGACTGCACCAAGACTGCCTTTGACATACCAGATCTGGTTGCTGGTCGATTCTACTGCTTCAGGGTGTCGGCGGTGAACCGGCTTGGTGCTGGAGAGCACTGTGAGACTGCTGATTCAGTCAGAGCCACAGGTGGGTGGTTTTATGGTTTTATGGTTGTCTTTCGTTATGGTGTGTTTACACAGAAGGTGATTTTGTTTCACACCATGAGATGAAGTCATTGAAAAAACACAAGTAGATGCATGAGTTGTGTCAGGCAACACATACTGAGCAAAGATGCAAGAATTCACAACATTCACTCAAGTCACTTAAGATGAAAAATGTAAACTCCATTTAAATATTTTGCGTGAGGTGACACTATGAAGTCGAGATACCTCCAAAGTCGCAAAGAAATGGAGGACAGTTGCTGTAAGTGTGTGTGTGTGTGAGAGAGAGAGAGAGAGAGACAAAGAACGAGAGGGCGCAGCAGAAACTGGAATACTCCTACATCTCAACTGAAAATATGTGTCCTTGTCACACTTAACTATGAAAGCAAGTGGCTTAGCTTTAGCCCCAATTCGAGTCATTGTCGGTTGAGCAAAGTTGTGCAAAATATTGCTTCACATTTGGAGTGAACACATCATTTGTGTGTTGATCTCATACTCACTTTTTACGTGTGTGTTTTTCAGAGGAGCCTGGACCGGTCATGGACTTCAAGACCCTGCTGGTTACTAAGGACTCTTGCACTCTGAGCTGGAAGAAGCCACTCACTGATGGTGGCAGCCGCATCACCTGCTACGTGTTAGAAGTTCTCAATGGTGATGACAAATACAAAGAGCTGATGAGGTCCAAGAATATGCAGTACAGTGCCAAGGACCTGGTGGAGGACAGAGAGTACAAGTACAGAGTCAAGGCTGTGAACGATTCGGGAGAAAGCTCCCCCAGGGAGCTGATGGTGGTTGCCAAGGACCAGATCAGTAAGTGATCTTATTTTTAAGAGCTGATAAAAGAACTCATTAAAAAAAGTAACACTTTTTCTTTCTCTGTATAGTTCCTCCAAGCTGTGACTTGAGGGAGCTTCCTGACATGTGCTACATTGCCAAGGAGGGCAGCACCATTCGTCTTAAGATCCCTATCATCGGCAAACCTACGCCAAAGGTCTCCTGGAAGAAGGGAGATGATGAAGATCTGACAGACACCGGTCGCATATGTGCCGAGTCTTCTGCAGTTAATACCACCCTCCTGATCAGAGACTGTCAGAGAAGTGATGCTTCCAAGTACACCATCACCTTGAGGAACAGCGCTGGAAGCAAGGAGTCCACCATCTTCATCAGGTATGGATCAAACTGTGATACACAGTGTAAAGGCATTTTCCCATAAAATATGTCACAGATTGGTAATCCTAGAGACCTTTGACCAAATAAAAAAACTAAAAAGCAACTTAATCTTACTTGTCCCCTCTTTTTTAGGGTGGTGGGTAAACCTGGCATCCCCATCGGACCTATTAAGTTCAAAGATATTACTGCTGATGGTACTACTCTGAAGTGGGGTGTTCCCAAGGATGATGGTGGTTCAGATATCACAAACTACATCTTGGAGAAGAGGGACTCTATCACCAAAATGTGGGTGACAGTGTGCTCTGCTGTGGCAGAGCACACTATGAGGGTAACCGGTCTCCATGAGGGCACAGAGTACATCTTCAGAGTCTGTGCTGAGAACAAGTACGGTGTTGGAGAAGGACTCAAGTCTGATCCCATTGTGGCCAAACATCCCTTCAGTAAGTCACAACAAACATAGTGTTTATTTTAAAAGCTGGCAACTAAGTGTACATTTTAATCAAATCACTATTCTTCCACAGATGTTCCCGATGCTCCTCCTCCTCCTCAGATCATGAGCATGCGTCACGACTCTGCTTACCTGGCCTGGTCCGATCCTAGAAAGACCGGAGGGTCTCCGATCACAGGTACAGTCCTCCTACACGCCTACAACACTTGTAACATGTGTATCACACATACATCAGCACTGTAATGGATTTCTGTTTTGGACCCGTTTGTGCCATGTGAGATTGATATGAATATTTTTCTCGCACCTTCTGGACTATGTTCAGGCTACCATCTTGAGTTCAAGGAGAGGAACAGTATGTTGTGGAAAAGAGCAAGCCCTGCTGCCTTGAAGATGAAGGAACACAAAGTAACCGGGCTGACTGAAGGTCTAGAGTACGAGTTCAGGGTCATGGCAATCAATCTTGCTGGTATCGGCAGACCAAGCGCTCCCACTGACCCACAAGTTGCATTGGATCCTATTGGTAGGTGTAAAGAAATGGCAATGATTGTAATGAAATACTTAAAGAAGCATCAGATTTATCATTATTGTTGCATTTGTCTGTAATTTAGATGCCCCAGGTAAACCTGACGTGATTAGCATCACACTGAGCACCGTGACCCTCCAGTGGACTGAGCCAGAGTTTGACGGCGGCCACCGACTGACTGGGTACATCGTTGAGAGGCGTGATCTGCCATCTAAGATCTGGGTGAAGGCCAATCATGTGAATGTTGTGGACCCTGCATACACTGTCATTAATCTACAAGAGGGTTGCAAATATGAGTTCAGGATCAGGGCCAAGAATGCTGCTGGTGCTCTTAGCCCGCCCTCTGAGCAGACAGACACAATCATCTGCAGAGATGAATATGGTGAGACATGGACATAAAAGTGTTAAAACCTTTAGAGAGATTATTATCCTGCACGATATATTAAATGTTTCCTCCATTATTTCCTCCAACAGCTGCTCCTACCATTATCATTGATGCTCATGTGATGGAAGGTCTGACGGTCAGAGCTGGTGACACCATTGTCATTACTGCCACAAGCATTTTAGGCAAACCTGTGCCAACCTCCTGCTGGTCAAAGGGAGGGAAGTACTTTAAACCCTCTGAACTTGTTCACATTGAGACCACTCCAACTTCCTCCACACTCTCTGTTAAATATGCCAGTAGAAAGGACTCTGGAGAGTACACAATCACTGCTAGCAACCCTTTCGGTGTGAAGGAGGAAAATGTCAAGGTCAAAGTCTTGGATGTCCCTGGTGCTCCCGGGCCCATTGAATGCAGCGGCATCTCTTCTGAGAAAGTGACTCTTACATGGACGGCTCCTACTGAGGATGGAGGCTCACCTATCAAATATTACACCTTAGAGAAAAGGGAGACCAGCCGTCTGCTTTGGACTATCCTAGAGGAGAAGGTCCTTGACTGCCACTATGTGGCCAAAAAGCTCATCCAGGGCAACGAGTATTTCTTCAGAGTCTCTGCTGTGAACCAGTATGGTACCAGTGAGCCGTCTCACTCCGAGGCTGTCAAAATGGTTGATAGATTTGGTAAGTACAATTTACAGTTTATTTTAATGTATTGCTGCTTACCATAAAATGTCCATGGACAAAAACAGACAAATAATATTTATTAATTCATCTCTTTAGGTCCTCCCGGTCCGCCATCCAAACCAGAGGTTGAGAAAGTAGATGGACATTCAGTGACTGTGACCTGGAGAAGACCAGCTGAGGATGGGGGAAGTGACATCATAGGTTACTGTGTTGAGAAGAAGGAGAGGAAGGGTATGAGATGGGTCAGGGCCTCCAAGAAACCTGTCGCTGAGCTCAGCTTCAACATCACTGGACTAACTGAGGGCATTGAGTATGAGTTCCGTGTTCTTGCTGAGAACAAAGCCGGGTTTGGAGAGCCAAGTGAACCATCCATGCCAGTCAGAACAATAGTTGCTGCCTGTAAGTGAAATAGTTTCAGCTCAATGTTCACATTACTTTTATAATTTACTCATGATAAAGTGTTGTTAATTTGTTCATCAGTAGAAGTTTCAGAAGGCATTTTCTATTGGTTTGACTGCACTTAACTGTGCACTTCCGACCAAAAAATAAAAATATATCTCTATATCTAGAAAATCTAGAAGTTAAATGCAGTCACAGTAATCAGTGCTAATTAATCTACTCCATGCAATAAAACAGTTTTTTTACAATGTTTTTTTTTATGGTCAAATGCACTTACCACTTCTTTCATGTTTGGTAGATGTGCCTGGACCTCCTGTCAATCCAAGAGTTACAGACACAACCAAGACCACTGCGACCCTGAACTGGGGAAAGCCTCTTGATAATGGTGGTCTTGAAGTCACTGGGTATGTGATTGAGCATAAGAAGGATGGAACAGAAGACTGGATCAAGGATACCTCTCTTCTGAGGATCACAGAGTTTGTTGTTCCTCAGTTGGAAACAGGAGCAAAATACCTCTTCAGAATCAGTGCTGTGAATGCCAAGGGGGTGGGCAAACCTGCTGAAACCCAGGAGCTGGTAGATATTGTAGAGCGTGCAGCTGAGCCAGACTTGGAGCTGGATGTTGAGCTGAGAAGAACGCTTGTTGTCAGAGCTGGCTGCTCCATTCGCCTCTTTGTGCCAATCAGAGGACGTCCTGCGCCCACAGTCACCTGGACAAAGGAGGGCGGTCCAGTCCCACGTGCAGTCATTGATAGCACTGAGTCATTTACAATGCTGCTCATTCCTGAGAGTTCCAGGATTGATGCTGGCAAATATGAGCTTACCCTAGAGAACACTGCTGGAAAGAAGAGTGCTGATATTCATGTGAGAGTTCTTGATTCACCTGGGCCTCCTCTGAACCTGAAACCACTCAAAATTGACAAGGAAAGCATAACTCTTCAGTGGGAGATGCCGCTGATTGATGGAGGAGCCAAAATCACAAACTACATTATTGAAAAGAGAGAATCGACACGCAAGGCTTTTGCCACTGCTGTAACAAAGTGTCCGCACACTTCAGTCAGGATTGGAGAGCTAGGCGAAGGCTGCGAGTATTATTTTAGAGTGTCTGCTGAGAATGAGTATGGCATTGGTGAGGCGGTCGAAACTACAGAGCCAATCCGTGCATCACAGGCACCAACTCCTCCAGAGAGTATTATTCCTACAGATATCACCAAGAACTCTGTGAGCCTGGCTTGGACCAAACCCAAGCACGATGGTGGAAGCAGAATCTCAGGATATGTCCTGGAAGCCCAGAAAAAGGGAACCGATCAGTGGTCCCACATAACAACAGCCAAGACCATGGATTTTACAGTGAAGAATCTGAACGAGAATGAGGAGTACATTTTCCATGTAATGGCTGTCAACCAATCAGGTAGAAGTGCTCCACGCGAGAGCAAACCCATCATTGTAAAGGATTCTACTTCTCTTCCTGAGTTCGACCTGCGTGGCATATGTCGCAAAACTATTATCGCTAAGGCAGGAGAAGACATCAAGGTTGAAATTCCAGTTATGGGACGTCCTCGACCAACCATCTCCTGGCAAAAAGACAATGCAGCCTTCAAGCCTACGCAAAGAACCAATGCAGAAACCACTGCTGCTACAGTAATCCTCAGCATCAATGAATGTAACAGGGCTGACAGTGGTGTGTACACCATGACAGGAAAGAACATTGTTGGCTCTGTGACAGATAACATTACAGTGAAAGTACATGATGTACCTGGGCCACCCAAAGGACCAGTTGCGATTTTGGAGATATCCCGTACTTACTGCATCTTTACATGGGATCCTCCTGAGAATAACGGAGGTGTTCCGATCACTAACTATGTGGTTGAGATAAGAGACACCACCTCCCAGACTTGGACAGAACTGTCTTCCTCTGTTATTCGTACAGTCTTCAAAGCCATCCGGTTAACGACTGGGTCAGAGTACCAGTTCAGGGTAAAGGCCAAGAACAGATATGGCGTTGGACCTCCCATCACCTCAGAGTCAGTGGTAGCTGGTTATCCATTCAAAGTCCCCGGACCTCCTGGTACTCCAGGAGTTGTAGCATTTACCAAGGACTCCATAACAATCGGCTGGAATGAGCCAGTGACGGACGGAGGTAATGAAGTCATCGGCTATCACGTTGAAAGGAAAGAAAGAAGCGGTATAGTGTGGCAAAAGATCAGCAAGGGTCTTGTGAAAGGAAACATCTTTAAATCCTCTGGGCTTGAAGATGGATCTGCCTATGAATTCCGTGTCATGGCTGAAAACTTGGCTGGAATTGGTAAACCCAGCAAAGCCTCAGAAGCAATACTGGCCTTGGACCCTGTAGATCCACCAGGCCAACCTGTCCCAATATTTGTCAGCAAGAATGTCATCACTATTCAGTGGACAAAGCCCGAGTATGATGGTGGATTTAAAATCACTGGCTACACAGTGGAGAAGAGAGAACTACCGACCGGCCGCTGGATCAGGGCTAACTTCACTAACATTATCGAGACAATTTTTACCGTCAGTGGACTGACTCAGGATTTGTCCTACGAGTTCCGTGTCACAGCCAGAAACTCAGCAGGTGCAGTTAGCATTCCTTCTGAGCCCTCTGACCCGATCCTCTGCAAAGATGATATTATTGAACCACGCATTATGGTCGATGCCATCTTTAAGGATGTTGTTTTACTGAAGGCTGGAGAGTCCTTCAAACTTGATGCTGACATTGCTGGTCAACCAACACCATCTATGGTTTGGACCAAGAATGGAAAAGAGGTTGAAAACACAATGAAACTGGAAGTTAAGTTCACTGAACTGACAACCACACTGACCAACAAGGACTCCATCAGGTCAGATGGAGGAGAGTTTGTGTTGACAGCCACTAATGTAGGTGGATTTGCAAAGCATATCTTTAAAGTTAAAGTGCTTGACAGACCTGGACCACCAGTTGGACCCCTTGAAGTATCTAATGTCACAGCTGAAACCTGTGTGCTGACATGGGCTCGACCTGCAGATGATGGCGGTGCTAAGATTGAAGGATATGTGATTGAGAAACGCGAGTCTAGCAGACTGGTTTGGACCAATGTGGTTTCAGACCTACAAGTTACACAATACAAGGTGACCAAGCTGCTCAAAGGAAATGAATACATCTTCAGAGTTATGGCTGTAAACAAATATGGACTTGGTGAGTCCCTTGAGTCACAACCCACTATTGCTGATAATCCATATAGGGTTCCAGATCCTCCAGAGAATCCTGAGGTGACAGCTATCACTAAAGATTCAATGGTCCTTATGTGGCAAGCACCTAAGTGTGATGGCGGAACTCCCATCACTAACTACAGCATTGAAAGAAAAGACAGAATTGGCCTCCGCTGGATCAAATGCAACCAAAGGAAGATCAAAGATCTTCAGTTCAGGGTGACTGGCCTCGTTGTTGGACATGAATATGAATTCAGGGTAATTGCTGAGAATGCTGCTGGAGTGAGTGCACCAAGTGTCTCCAGTCCATTCTACAAGGCAACTGATGGTCTGTACAAACCAGGGCCACCATGTAACCCCAGAATCCTGGACACAACCAAGTCCTCAATTACTGTTGCCTGGAACAAACCTGTTTATGATGGTGGCTCTGACATCACTGGCTACATTGTTGAGACCTGCATCCCATCTGAAAAGGTGGAGGAGGATGAGTGGACCATTGTGACACCCAAAGAAGGTCTTCTTGCTACCTCATTCACCATTGTTAACTTGAAGGAGAACCAGGAGTACAAAATCAACATCTCTGCTGTCAACAGCGAGGGAATCGGAGAGGCAGCATCTGTGCCTGATAATGCCAAGGCAGAGGATAGGCTCCTCCCACCTGAAATGGATTTGGATGTTGAACTCCGCAAAGTTATCAGTGTTAGAGCTTGCTGCTCAGTTAGACTCTTTGTTCCTATCAGAGGCAGACCAACTCCTCAGGCCAAATGGACAAAAGGAGATGGTGAGCCTATTGAGAGGGCAACCATTGACAGCACAACATCATATACATTACTTGTGATTGAAAATGTCAACAGATTTGACAGTGGAAAGTACAATCTTACAATTGAAAACAGCTCTGGCTCCAAGACTGCTACAGTTCAAGTCAGGGTGCTGGATACACCAAGTGCCCCACAGAATTTGAAGATAACTGCTGTAACCAAGGAGGCCGTCACACTGACGTGGGATCCACCAGTAAATGATGGAGGGGTTAAGATTAAGAATTATATTGTTGAAAAACGTGAGTCCACGAGGAAAGCATATGCCACAGTCAATGCTCTCTGCTATCACACAACCTTCACTGTTGGCCAACTCCTGGAAGGATGCAACTATTACTTTAGAGTTTTGGCTGAAAATGAATATGGTATCGGTTTGCCCATTGAGACTGGTGAATCAGTTAAAGTGTCTGAGAAACCACAGCCTCCTGGAAAAATCACCCTGAAGGATGTTACCAAAAACAGTGTCATTCTGACTTGGGAGAAGCCAGAACATGATGGTGGCAGCAGAATCGGCTGTTACGTTGTTGAGATCCAGCCTAAGGGTGTTGATAAGTGGACCCAGGCCATGATTGTGAAGGAAACGGAAGCTACAATCAGTGGACTCAATGCTGGTGAAGAATACATGTTCCGAGTTGCAGCAAGAAATGAGAAGGGAACAAGCGACCCACGTCAAATTGGGGTACCTGTGATTGTAAAGGATCTTGTGTTTGCACCTGTTGCCAAATTGTTATTCAACACATTTAGTGTGTTGGCAGGAGAAGACCTAACAGTGGAGGTTCCATTTGTTGCTCGTCCCAAAGCAGCTATCTCCTGGATAAAAGATGGTCAGCCTCTGAAAAGAACTACCAGAGTAAACTTTGATTCTACAGACACAGTGCTGAGCCTTCACATTAAAGAGGCCATTAAAGATGACGTTGGACGCTACCACATAACTCTGACCAACACAGCTGGCGAGACAACTGCAGATATCAACATTGTTGTTCTCGACAAACCAGGCCAGCCAGGTGGTCCAGTTAAGGTTGAAGAGGTCACGTCTGACAGCATAACAATCTCCTGGATCCCACCAGAGTATGACGGTGGCTGCACCATCAAAAACTACATTGTAGAAAAAAGAGACACATCCACAACTACCTGGATGGTTGTATCTCCTAACCTTGCAAGGACCAAACTGAAGGTGGGCAGACTGAAGTGTGGCACTGAATATCAGTTTAGAATAACAGCTGAAAACAGATATGGAAAAGGCCCAACTCTGCAATCAGAGTGTATCGTGGCACAATACCCCTATAAGGTCCCAGGACCCCCAGGAACACCATCCATTGCCACCTGGACGAAGGACAGCATGGTTGTGGCCTGGAACGAGCCTGTTAATGATGGTGGAAGTTCTGTCTTGGGCTACCATCTTGAACGTAAAGAGAGAAATAGCATTCTGTGGGTCAAACTTAACAAGTCTCTTATTACGGACCAAACCTTCAAGTCCACTGGTTTGGAACCAGGAATGGAGTATGAGTACAGAGTTTATGCTGAAAACATTGTTGGAATAGGCAAAGTTAGCAAAGTGTCTGAGGGTCATGTTGCTCGAGATCCATGTGATCCTCCTGGCACCCCAGAGGCAGCAAAGATCACCAAGGACTCTATTACCATTGTTTGGACCAAACCGGAATACGATGGTGGTGCAAAGGTTACAGGCTACATTGTAGAAAAGAAGGAGCTTCCTGAAGGTCGTTGGCAAAAGGCTAACTTTACAAACATCATTGAGACAGAATATGTTGCAACTGGACTTGTGCAGGACAATCAGTATGAGTTCCGTGTTATAGCAAGAAATGCAGCTGGTGTTTTCAGTTTGCCCTCTTACAGCACTGGTCCAATCACTGCCAGGGATGAGATTGAACCACCACGTATCAGCATTGACCCTGAGTACTCCAAGACCATTCTGGTTAATGCTGGAGACAACTTTAAGATAGATGCAGATGTTCAGGGGAAACCACTACCCTCTATCCACTGGATGAAAGCAGAGCAGGAACTTGGCAACTCCATTCACAGAGAGATTAAGAACACACCCACCAGAGCTTATATATCTGTCAAGGAAGCAAAACTTTCTGATGGGGGCCAATACACTCTGCTATTGAAAAATCCAGGAGGTGAAAAATCTGTACAGGTCAATGTGGTTGTTTTAGATAAGCCCGGAGAACCTCTAGGACCTCTTACAATTACAGGCATTGCTAAAGACCGATGCTGCCTTGCATGGAAACCACCAGTACAAGATGGTGGCAGCAAAATTTCTCACTATGTTGTGGAAAGGAGAGAGACAAGCAGATTAGTCTGGACTGTAGTTAGTCCAAAAGTAGAGAACATTTATTTGAAGGTCACTAAGCTCTTGGAAGGAAATGAGTACATTTTCAGAGTCCATGCTGTTAACCAGTTTGGAGTGGGTGCACCACTTGAGTCTGCTCCTGTCATAATCAAAGATCCATATTTTCCCCCTGGATCACCCAAGAGTTTAGAGGTTACAGAAATTAAGAAAGATTCAATGTTGCTCACCTGGGAGGCTCCTTCTGAAGATGGTGGCAGTCCCATCACTGCATATATCATTGAGAAACATGACAAAGATGGCATACGATGGACCAGATGCAACAGAACATCTGTCACTGACTTGACATTCAAGGTCACTGGACTTATGGAGAATCATATTTATGAGTTCAGAGTTACTGCTGAAAATGCAGTTGGTGTAGGTGAACCAAGCTCCCCAACTGTATTCTACAAAGCTCTTGATCCCATCTTCAAGCCAGGCCCACCACACAATCCAAGAGTTACTGACTCAACAAAGACATCTGTGTTGCTTTCCTGGGGCAAGCCTGCCAATGATGGAGGCAGTGAGATTCAGGGATATATTGTTGAATGCTGCACTACCACCATGCCAGTTGAGGTACCTGCTGAAGCCTCAGCTCCTGAGGCACCTGCAACTGATGCACCTCCTGAGGAGTGGATAATGTGCACACCACCAACAGGTGTCAAGAAGACTAAATTTGAAGCTGCAAATCTGAAAGAAAACCAGGCATACAAATTTAGAGTATGTGCCATCAACAAAGTTGGAGTCGGTGAGCATGCAGATGTTTCTGGAGCTGTTGTTGCCCATGACAGAGCAGAAGAGCCAGACCTTGACATTGACCCAGAACTGAGAAAGATTGTGATCATTAGAGCTGGACTCTCCCTTAGGCTGTTTATCCCAATCAAAGGAAGGCCCACTCCAACACTGAAGTGGGATAAGGATGAAGCTTCTCTCAAAGAGACCGCTCAGATTGAGGTGACCAGCAGTTACACATCCCTCGTAATTGACAAGATGAGCAGAAGTGACAGTGGAAAATACACAGTCACTGCAGAAAACTCCAGTGGAACCAAATCAGCATTTGTCGTAGTCCGTGTTCTCGACACACCAAGTGCTCCTGTTCACCTGAAAGTGCAAGAAATCACTAACCAGTCAGTGACATTGGTGTGGGAACCACCTCTGTTGGATGGTGGATCCAAGATCAAGAACTACATTGTTGAAAAGCGAGAAAGCACACGCAAAACATTTGCAGCTGTTGTAACAAACTGTCACAAGCTTTCGTGGAAGATTGACCCACTCCAGGAGGGTTGCAGTTACTTTTTCCGTGTTATGGCAGAGAATGCATATGGTGTTGGCCTTCCTGCAGCAACTGCTGATGCTCTTAAGGTGTCGGAGGTACCTCAGGCTCCAAAGAACTTAATTGTTACTGACCAAACCAAAACAAGCATCTCTTTGGCCTGGGAAAGACCAGAGTATGATGGTGGTAGCAGAGTCATGCAGTACCTGCTTGAGGCGAGGCTTAAGGGCCAGGATAAGTGGTCTGCTGTTAACACATTTAAGACATTGGAGGCTACAGTTTCCAATCTCAACCCTGGACAAGAGTACCTCTTTAGAGTTACAGCAGTCAATGATAAGGGCAAGAGTGATCCCAAAGTTCTTGCTGGGCCAGTTATGACCAAGGATTTGGTGTTTGAGCCTGATGTCCGACCACAGTTCAGCAGCTACAGTGTCCATGTGGGCAAAGACCTGCATGTTGACATTCCCATTTATGGACGTCCTAAACCGGCAGTCTCATGGAATAAAGATGGTGCTCCTCTGAAGTTCACTACTAGAGTTAACATTCAGAATACACCCACACACACAACACTCAGCATAAAGGAGGCAGCAGGTGATGATGGTGGTATGTACAGTATCAATGTTGCCAACTCTGCTGGAAAGAAGGACACAACTGTTGAAGTCATAGTGCTTGACAAACCTGGCCCTCCATCTGGCCCAGTGAGGTTCGATGAAATCACAACACAGAGTGTTACTATTTCATGGGACCCACCAAAACACAATGGTGGTTGTCAGATCTCAAATTATGTTGTGCAAAAGAGAGATACTACTACTACGACATGGGAGAATGTCAGCACTAATTGTGCCAGAACCACCATAAAGGTGTCGAGACTGAAGACTGGAGCTGAGTACCAGTTCAGGATCATTGCTCAGAATCGCTACGGCAAGAGTCATGGCCTGGACTCCTCCACTGTGGTGGCTCAGTACCCATACAGAGAGCCCGGCCCTCCAGGCACTCCTTTCATTGCTTCTCTCTCCAGGGACCACCAGATCGTTGAATGGCATGAGCCTGTCACAGATGGCGGCAGTCCTGTTCTTGGGTATCACCTTGAAAGAAAAGAGAGAAACAGCATTCTCTGGGTCAAGATCAACAAGACACTTATTCATGAGACTGTGTTTAAAAGTTATCCATTGGAGGAGGGTATTGAGTATGAGTACAGGGTTTATGCCGAAAACATTGTTGGCATTGGCCGATGCAGTAAAGTCTCAGAGGGCTGCATTGCCCGTGACCCATGTGATCCTCCTGGTATGCCAGAGGCCATCCATGTGACCAAAGATACCATTGTCATTCAGTGGACTAAACCTGAGTATGATGGTGGCAGCAATATAACAGGCTATATTGTGGAGAAGCGTGATCTGCCAGAGGGCAGGTGGGGCAGGGCGAACTTTACCAATGTGATTGAGACCCAATTTACTGTAACTGGACTGACTGAGAATGCTCAGTATGACTTTAGAGTTATTGCTAAAAATGCTGTTGGCACCGTTAGCAAGCCATCCTACAACAGTGGGCCAATCACTGCAAGTGACAAGGTTGAGGCACCCAAATACTCCATTGACCCTGCATTCACCAAGACCATTGTCATCAATGCTGGGGAGTCATTTAAGCTTGACGCTGATGTCCGTGGAAAACCGCTGCCTATGATCCAGTGGTTCAAGGATGAAAAACCAATTGAAAACACATTCAGGCTAGAGATCAAAAACACAGAAAACCATGCAATGATTGTCGTCAAAGACTGTGTCAGGATTGATGGCGGACTTTATGTGCTTCAGCTGATTAACGAGGCTGGCAGTGAAACAGTGCCATTTAAGGTTTTGGTGCTTGACAGACCCAGCCCATGTGAAGGACCGCTCCGCATCACTGGAGTTGCTGAAGACAGATGCACACTTTCATGGCGTGCCCCTCTAAATGATGGAGGAAGTCCTATCAAACATTACATCATCGAAAGAAGAGAAACCAGTCGTCTTGCTTGGACTGTGGTTTCCAACTCCTGTGACACTTCGTGCTACAGAATCACCAAATTACTTGAAGGTGATGAATACATGTTCAGAGTCATGGCAGTTAACAGTCATGGTGTCAGTGATCCACTGACATCTGGAGGAGTGATTATGAAGACTCCATTTGTTCCTCCTGGTCCACCGCACATAGAGGATGTGTACAACATTACACATGATGGCATGACCGTCACCTGGTCTGCCCCAGAGTCCGATGGTGGCAGTGAGATTATCAATTACATTATTGAAAAGAAGGACAGAACTGGAATTAAATGGACTAGGTGCAACAGACAGAAGATTACTGACCTCTCCTTCAGAGTCACAGGACTTACCACAGGCCACCAATACGAGTTTAGAGTGGCAGCAGAAAATGCAGTTGGAGTTGGAGAGCCAAGCCTTCCAAGTTCAAACTACAAGGCCTCCGATCCAAAATACAAACCTGGTGCCCCAGCATATGTGAATGTAACTGACTCTACTAAGAGTTCTATCACAGTGTCATGGGGTAAGCCTCTGTCTGATGGTGGCAGTGCCATTCAAGGCTACATTGTTGAGGTTTGCAAGGCTGAAGTGGAGGAATGGACCATGGTTACTCCCCCCACTGGCCTACGTGTTAACAAATATGAAATTACCAAACTTACTGAGGGTCAGGAGTACAAGATCCAGGTGTGTGCTCTAAACAAACTAGGAGTTGGTGAGCCAGCAGTTCTCCCTGGAACAGCAAAGCCAGATGAAAGAGTGGATCCGCCAGAGATCCACCTGGACTCTGAGCTAAGGAAGGGCATCACTGTGAAAGCTGGTGCTTCTGTTAGAGTCCATATTCCATTTAAGGGCAGGCCAACACCTGAGATTAGGTGGACTAAGGATGAGAAAGCCCTAACTGAAAAGGCAGTGGTTGAGAAGGCTCTAAACTTCACACAGCTATCTATTGACTCATGTGACAGAGGTGACTCCGGAAAATACATCCTTACCCTGACCAACAGCAGTGGCTCTGTATCTGAGGTTGTGGCAGTTAAAGTCCTGGACACACCTGGAGCCCCACAAAATCTGGTTGTTAAAGACATCAAAAAGGACTCTGTCACGCTCGTATGGGATGTCCCACTTATTGAAGGAGGTTCCAAAATCAAGAACTACGTCATTGACAAACGTGAATCAACCAAGAAGGCATATGCAAATGTGTCCACTAAGTGCAGTAAGACAACATTCAGAGTTGAGAACTTGATCGAAGGAGCCTTATATTACTTCAGAGTCATGGCTGAGAATGACTATGGAGTTGGCCAAGCTGTTGAAACAAAGACAGCATCAAAGGCCTCCGAGGTACCTCTGCCAGTTGGAAAAATCTTCCTCACAGATGTCACTAAGGCCAGTGCCTCATTAGCCTGGGAGAAACCTGAACATGATGGAGGCAGCAGAATTGGTGGTTACCTGATTGAGATGCAGCCTAAAGGTACAGATAAGTGGGGAGTTGCCACAAACACAAAGACATGTGAGGGCACTGCCACAGGACTCACACCTGGAAAAGAATACCTATTCCGTATCATTGCATACAATGAAAAGGGAAAGAGTGAGCCGAAGGCTCTTGCTGCACCTGTTGTTGCCAGTGACATGACAATTGAGCCAAGCATAAAGATGCAATTCAACACATACAGTGTGCTGTCTGGTAAAGATCTAAAGTTGGAGTTTGCTGTTCTTGGCAGGCCGAAGCCTAAAGTCACCTGGTCCAAGGATGGTCAGACTCTTAATGTTACATCCAGAGTCAGTGTGGCAAACACTGAAGCAACAACTGCAATTCACATTACTGAAGCTTGCAAGGATGATTTTGGGAAATATTCGATCACAGCAACCAGCAGTGCTGGTACTGTAACAGAGGATGTGACTATCATTGTCCTTGACAAGCCCGGTCCTCCAGTAGGCCCAGTCAAGATTGTTGAAGTGAGCAACACCTTTGTCCATCTTGCCTGGGAGCCTCCAGCATACACAGGTGGATGCCAAGTTAAGAACTATATCGTGGAGAAGAGAGATACAACCACCACAGTATGGCAGGCTGTTACCACACAGCTTGCTAGAACAGCATTCAAGGTCACCAAGCTGAAAACAGGTGCAGAATACCAGTTTAGGATTACAGCTGAGAACAGATACGGAAAGGGTGCTCCTTTGGACTCCAAGTCCATTGCTGTGCAATACCCATACAAGCCACCAGGGCCTCCAGGAACTCCAAATGTCAAGTCTGCAACTAAGGAAATGATGATCATTGAATGGAATGAGCCAGTCAATGATGGTGGCAGCTCAGTCATTGGTTACCACCTGGAGAGCAAAGAGAGGACCAGCATTCTTTGGAACAAACTGAACAAGACTCTTATCACTGATACTCAGTTTAAGATCTGTAATCTTGAGGAGGGTATTGGATATGAGTTCAGAATTTATGCTGAAAATATTGTTGGAATCGGTAGATGCAGTAAAGTGTCTGAGTCCTTTGTTGCTCGTGACCCATGTGATCCTCCTGGTTCTCCTGAAGCTGTGTCTATTTCCAAAAATCTCATTAAGATTCAGTGGACCAAGCCTCAATATGACGGTGGCAGCAACGTGAATGGATATATCGTGGAAAGAAAAGATCTGTCCTCCCCTGAGGGACGCTGGGTAAGAGAAAACTTCATTAACATCATTGAGACAGAGTACACCAGCACCGGTCTGACAGAGAACGAGCAGTATGAATTCAGAGTTATTGCAAGAAATGCAGCAGGAGTCTTCAGTGAACCATCTGACAGCTCTGGACCTATCACCGCAATTGATGAAATTCAACCACCACGGGCCTCAATGGATCCCAAATACAAGGATGTCATTGTTGTAAATGCTGGAGAACACTTGGTTCTTGATGCAGACATTCATGGAACACCAATCCCCAATGTTGCTTGGCTAAAGGAGGGTAAGGAAATTGATAAAGCCCTGCGCATTGAGGTGAAAACCACACAGAAACGTGCAACCATAACCATCAAGGATGTCACCAAGCTCGACAGTGGCCACTATGACCTTGTCCTCAAAAATCTAGGTGGTACAAAAACTTTCCCCATCACTGTCAAGGTTCTTGATAAACCGGGTCCACCCACTGGACCCATGAAAGTGACAGGAGTCATGTCTGACAAGTGCATCCTTGCTTGGGCTGAGCCCACTCTAGATGGTGGTGCGAATATCACTCACTATGTCTTGGAGAAGAGGGAGACCAGCAGGTTGTCCTGGACAGTGGCTGCACAAAATATCAAGAGTCTGTACCATAAAGTAACAAGTCTGCTCGCTGGAGATGAATACATTTTCAGGGTCAGGGCAGTGAACAAATATGGCATTGGTGATTATCTGGAAAGTGAGCCCATAATTGCACGCAATCCATACAAGCCACCAAGTGCACCTGGAACTCCAGAGGCCAGTCAGATCACAAAGGACTCCATGGTTCTGTCATGGACTGCTCCAGAACAGACTGGTGGAGCTGATATTGAGGGTTATCACCTTGAGAAACGTGACAAAGATAGTGTCAGGTGGACTAAATGCAACAAACAAAAGCTGATAGACACCCACTTCAAGGTCATAGGTCTGATGACGGATCACTTCTATGAGTTCCGTGTTGCTGCTGAAAATCAGGCTGGAATAGGAGACCTAAGTGAATTATCCCTCTTCTACAGAGCATGCAATGCAACAATGCCACCTGGGCCTCCACATCATCCTAAGGTGACGGACTACACAAAGTCCTCTGTATCTCTGTCATGGGGCAAACCAGACTTTGACGGTGGTGCCTATGTCAAGGGCTACATCATTGAAATGAGGGAGTATACACCAGTACCTGAATCCACAGAGGAGGCAGAAGTAGCACCAGCAGTAGAGGTGCCAGCTGAAAAAGAATGGGCTATGTGCACTCCACCTACAGGTATTCAAGTCACTAAACTCACTATCACAGACCTGAAGGAGGGTGGAGAGTACCAGTTCCGCATCTGTGCCATCAACTCTGAGGGAGTTGGAGAGGCAGCAAATGTACATGGCACAGTGGTTACCTCTGACAGGGCGGAGGCACCGGAGATCGAGCTGGATGCAGATCTCAGGAAGGTGGTGTCAGTCCGTGCAGGTGGAACTCTGCGTCTGTTTGTCACCATCAGAGGAAGACCCGAACCTACTGTCAAATGGGAGAAAGTTGAGGGTACCTTTACAGAGCGAGCCACAGTCGACACTACCCGTTCCTATACCATGCTAGTCATTGACAACGTCAACCGATTCGACAGTGGAAAATACTCACTTACACTGGAGAACAGCAGTGGTACAAAATCTGCGATTGTTGCGGTGAGAATCCTGGATACACCAAGTGCAGCACAAAACTTTGCCGTGAAGGAGCTGAAGAAGGATTCAGTGATTCTTGCTTGGGATACTCCACTCACTGATGGTGGGGCTAAAATCACAAACTACATTGTAGAGAAAAGAGAGTCTGTCAGAAAGGCCTATACTACTGTCACCAGCAACTGCACAGCCAACTCATTCAAGATTGAAGATCTGCCTGAGGGTGGCATTTTCTACTTTAGAGTCTGTGCCGTGAATCAATATGGCCAAGGACAGATGGTTGAAACCAAAGAAATCAAAGTAGCTGAAGTACCTCTGCCACCTAGCAACATTACCCTAGCTGATTTGACAAAGACCAGTGTGACATTGGCATGGGACAAACCTGCCCATGATGGGGGAAGTAAAGTAATGTGTTACAATGTTGAATTCAAGCCTAAGAGTGGAGATAAATGGGGCACGGCATGCACAGTCAAGGTGCCTGAAGCAACTATTTCTAATCTGACTCCCAATGAAGCCTATCTTTTCAGAGTTGTTGCAATCAATGAGAAAGGAAAAAGTGAACCAAAGGAGTTTGGCTTGCCAGTGACTGCAAAGGATGTTGCAATTGAACCCACCGCCCACCTACTGTTTACTACATACAGTGTGAAGGCTGGAGATGACCTAACTATTGAGGTTCCAGTAAGAGGTAGGCCAAAACCTGTGGTATCTTGGAAGAAGGATGCTCTCCCTCTCAAGCAAACATCATCAGTGACCATCTTAAACACTGCAACCTCATCCAAAATACTCATCAAAGAGGCTAAAAGAGAACATGTTGGCAAATACGAGATAACCCTAGCCAACAGCGCAGGAACCGTGACAACTGATATTGGAGTGGTTGTGCTTGATAAACCAAGTCCACCCACAAGCATTAAGGTGGACTCTGTGACGTCAGACAGCATAACACTGTCCTGGTCACCTCCTGACTATGATGGTGGCTGCTCCATCAGTAACTACATTGTAGAGAAGAGAGACACAAACACACAAGAATGGCAAATGGTAGCAAGTAATGTTGCCAGAACAATTTTCAAAGCTAGCCGCCTCACGCATGGAGCAGAGTACCAGTTCCGCATCTATGCAGTCAACCGTTATGGAAAGAGTCCATATCTGGATTCACCTGGAATCACTGCTCAGTATAACTTCAAACTACCTGGACCTCCTTCCACACCTATAGTAAGGTTTGCCTCCAAGTCTAACATGTTGGTGATTTGGAACGAGCCAGTCAGTGATGGTGGCAGTCCTGTTCTGGGCTACCATCTGGAGAGGAAGGAGCGCACTAGCATTCTTTGGACAAAGATGAACAGAGGAATGATCAAAAATACAGAATACAAAGTTAACGGACTTGAAGAGGGTATGATGTATGAATACCGTGTCTATGCTGAAAACATTGCTGGTATTGGTAAATGCAGCAAAGCTTGTGAACCTGTGGCAGCCAGAGATCCATGTGATCCTCCAGGCACCCCTGTGGTCATCGCTGTGTCCCGAACATCTGTCTCCCTCTCTTGGGATAAACCAGAATATGATGGAGGAGCTAAGGTTTCTGGCTACGTTATTGAACGCAGAGACCTCCCTGAAGGACGCTGGACAAGATGCAACTTTACCAATGTGCCAGAAACCCACTATGATGTGACAGGCCTCACAGAAGACAGTCAGTATGACTTCCGTGTCATTGCTAAGAATGCAGCTGGACTTTTCAGTGAACCATCTGACAACACCGGCTCCATCACAGTGAAGGATGACGTTGAACCTCCACGCATCATGATGGATGTGAAGTTCAGAGAGACAGTGTTTGTGAAAGCAGGTGAAACTCTTAAGATTAACGCTGACTTTGCTGGACGCCCTGCACCAGTCATTTCCTGGACCAAAGATGGCAAAGAGATTGAGCTGAGAGCCAGAATCCAGATCATTTCTACAGATAACAGCACATCTGTCATTGTTAAGGACTGTATCAGAAGCGATTCTGGACAGTATGCCCTGACTCTGCAGAACATTGCTGGTCCAGTGTCCATGCCTATAAACTGTGTGGTCATTGATAAGCCTGGACCCTCAGCAGGACCCCTGCAGATCCTGGGTCTCACAGCTGAGGAGTGCACTCTGTCATGGGGTCCTCCTCAGGAGATTGGTGGTGCTGCTATCACACATTACGTTGTTGAGAAGCGTGAGACCAGCCGTTTGGCGTGGACACTGGTGAAGGGAGACATCACAAAAACTTACCTCAAAGTCAAAGGACTGCTGAAGGGCAATGAATATATGTTCAAGGTTTTGGCTGTCAACAAATATGGAGTTGGTGAGGCTCTGGAAAGTGATGTTGTAAAGGTTACAGACCCTTACACTATTGCCACTGCCCCGGTTGGTGTTGATGTCACTGCCATAACTGGAGATTCAATGACTCTTACCTGGTGCAAGCCGGCCAGTGATGGAGGCAGCCCCGTAACAGGGTATGTGATTGAGCGCCGCGAGAAGACAGGCATGCGCTGGGTTCGTGTGAACAAAGATCCAGTTGTTGAATGTACTGGTGTAGCTACCAAACTGCGCAAAGGTTGTGAATATGACTTCAGAGTCTGTGCTGAAAATGCTGCTGGTCTGAGTCTCCCAAGTGAACCATCTGCAACATTCAGAGCCACGGATCCTCTGGTCGTTCCTTCTCGCCCAACCAAACCAAAAATTGTCAATTCAACCAAGGACACTGTGTCCATTATGTGGAAGCCACCAACAGATGATGGTGGTGCTCACATCCTTGGATACAGTGTAGAATACAGAGACTACATCCACAAGCCAGCTCCAGAGGCTGCAGAAGAGGAGGAAGAATATGAGGAGGAAGAGGAGGTACCTGAGTCTCCTGAAGACTTAGCAAGATGGGTTGAGGTCATCCCACTAACGAAAAGCTTGGAATTCACAATTACAGGACTGAAGATGAGTACAGAGTATGAGTTCTGTGTCAAGGCAGTAAACAAAGTTGGCAGTAGTGTGCGTAGCCCATGTTCAGATGCTGTTGTAGTAATGGACAGAACTGCAGAGCCATCCTTTGATGTCGACATTGAGCTGCGTAAATTACTTATTGTTAAACATGGGACAGCTTTTACGCTTAATGTACCATTCAAGGGCAAACCTGTGCCCTCAGTGGGATGGGCCAAGGAGGGTGTTGATCTTAAAGTCAGAGGAACAATTGAGTCAACAGATTCCAACACTAAGTTGACTATTGAGAAATCAACTAGAAATGACTCTGGAGAGTATTGTGTCACAATCGAATCACCACTGGGAAAAGCAACACTACCTATGGTCGTCAAGGTGCTCGACTCTCCTGGACCCCCTATCAACGTTAAAGTTTCAATGGTAACAAGGGACTCTGCCACACTCACATGGGAGGCTCCAGAGAATGATGGTGGTGATCCAGTGAAGGCCTACCATGTTGAAAAACGTGAGGCCAGTAAGAAGGCCTGGGTGTCAGTAACCAGCACCTGCCGCACACTGACTTATAAGGTGGAAGACTTACAGGAAGGCGCCATCTATTACTTCAGAGTTATCGGAGAAAATGAGCATGGCTTGGGTGTTCCCCAGGAGGCCAAGGCTGGAACCAAGATCACAGGTAACATATGTTCTTAGGATCTTTCCATTTTATCTTAACACTTTTTTAATGTCAACACAATGTGCTTCATTACGAATATATCATTATCTGTTACAGAGGTACCAAGTCCACCCATGAAACTTGGAGTTGCTAATGTCACCAAGGACAGCGTCACCATTGCTTGGACACGACCAGAATACGATGGTGGCAGCAGAGTTAAAGGTTATGTTATTGATGCTCTGGAGAAGGGACAGACGAAGTGGGTGAAGTGCGCCACTGTGAGGACCATGACTCACACCATCAAAAGTCTCAGGGAGTGTGCTGAGTACTTCTTCAGAGTACGTGCTGAGAACCACGCTGGACTCAGTGAACCTAAGGAGATGATCGTACCAGTTATTGTCAAGGAAATAAAAGGTATTCCATCCAGTTACATCAATTTATTATCATTTGCAAAGAGTGGTTCAGGGATTGTTTTCCCAGCTTTAACATTTATTCCTACAGTCACCTGTGAATCACATAATGGAGCTTGTTTATGTTCCACACAGTTGCTGTTTCTACCATAATAGTAATCCATGATTAAGGAACTAAAAAATGGAGGAACAGAACAGACTGTAGCTTAAGTTAGTAAGACTATCGTGAGATAATGGCCTGAAGGATGGATGTGTTTTATGTGTTTTCAGCGTCACGTGCATTAAATAACGTGTCGGATTATTACTTATTTGTTTAAATAGCATCGGTCGTCGTCTTATTTAAAAAGTAGGTCCACAAACTGAAAGTATGGGAAACACTGGTTTAAAGGAAGTCATGTGTAAAGTAATAAATGGATATGCTGTATTTTCCAGAATACTGAGTGAATTCTCAAATGTGGTTACTGATGACAGTCTGGTCTCTTTTTTCCAACAGAGGCTCCAGAGTTTGATCTGAAGAACTACCCCAAGAACACAGTTTATGTTAAAGCAGGATCCAACCTTACCTTTGACATTCCACTCACTGGCAGGCCCACACCTAAGGTGACTCTGTCCAAGAACAACGTGGTCATCAAAGGATCCACCAGGCTGCTGGCAGAAGTAACACCAGACAGCTTAATCATTACTCTGAATGAAAGCATCGCAAGTGATGCTGGCAAATACGAAGTAACTGCCTCAAATGCAGGAGGTACCACAAAGATTTTCATCATCTTCATCGTGTTGGACAGGCCTGGGCCTCCTATTGGTCCAGTTGAGGTTGGAGATATCGGAGAGACCACAGTCTGTCTGAAATGGGCTCCTCCAGACTATGATGGTGGCAGTCCTGTTACTAACTACATTGTTCTGAAGCGTGAAACCAGCACTCCCTCCTGGGAGGAGGTATCGACCAACATCGCAAGAAGCTCCATCAAAGTGACCAAGCTGACAAAGGGGGAGGAGTATCAGTTCAGAATCAAAGCTGTGAATCGCAATGGTGTCAGCGACCAGCTTGACAGCAAATCTATCATGATCAAGCTTCCATACAGTGAGTTTGATTACGTTACATTACTAAGTAGCTTCACTGACGCAGTTCTTTAATTGTGCTGTCTCCATGAGGCAAAAATAATAGCTAGAATTTATCAATCATTGATATAATTTTAAAAATCTGCTTCAATTTCTTAGTGTGTCTGAATCACACTGAAATGTCTTTACTGGACGTTTTTGTCCAAAAAAAGATTTTTTTCAGATTCATAAAGAGAAAATAGAACTCCGTCACAATGCAGGTTTTGTTTTATGTTGATGATTCAACACATTTGTTTTGATTCTATCAATAACAGCTGTCCCGGGACCTCCATCCACACCATGGGTTGGCTTTGTGTCCAGAGAGACACTTACCATCTGCTGGAATGAGCCAGTCAATGATGGTGGAAACCCCGTAATTGGATACCATCTCCAGATGAAGGAAAGGACCAGCATCCTCTGGCAGAAGGTCAATAAGACGGCAATCACAGGAAACCAGTGGCGCATAACAAAAATCTGCCCTGGTCTCTTCTACGAATTCAAAGTGGCAGCTGAAAATGCCGCTGGTATTGGAAAACTGAGCAAGACGTCTGAAGAGGTGCTTGCAATTGACGCCTGCGGTGAGTCTTTGCATTTGTCTCAGTGTACTCAGTCTACTTTTAGGGAATCCACATCATCTACTGTATATTAAATGAATTAATAATAAACCTGCAACGGAACATTCACATGTATGTGTCACTTAAGGACTTGACAGTGTCTAATGCCTGGTTCTGAGAGCAGAGCAGTGTCATATGAAAACTTGCTAATTTTGTCAAAGTGATGAAGGCATGGTCACCACGCATGTGTGTGAGTACAGCATTAGAAAGTTCACTGATTTTTGAATAACATTGTGTTTCATTTAAAATGCACAGAGCCCCCAGCAAGCGTACGCATCACAGAAGTCACTAAGAACTCGGTCAGCCTGGCCTGGCAGAGGCCTCCATATGATGGTGGCAGCAAGATCACTGGCTACAGTGTAGAGAGAAGAGAAGCTCCCAGTGGAAGATGGGTGAAGGCCAACTTCAGCAACATCATTGATTTGGGCTTCACTGTTTCTGGACTGAGCCAGGATGAATCTTATGAATTCCGAGTGTACGCCAAGAACACTATTGGGTCTGTCAGCAATCCATCTCTGATTGCTGGCCCAGTCACATGTGTGGATGCATGTGGTGAGTCTTGATTTACATTGATTGTTTAAGTTTTTGTTTTTGTTGTACTTAATGTATTTATTCATCTGTGAACCACAGGAGCTCCGGCCATTGACCTTCCTCCAGAATATCTGGATGTGGTCCAGTACAAAGCTGGAGCATCAGTAAAGCTCAGCGTTGGAATCATCGCCAAGCCCCTGCCAACCATCGAGTGGCTGAAGGATGGAAGGGAGCTGGTACAGACCTCAACTCTGTCGGTGGAAAGCACAACAGATTCCTCAGCTGTGGTGATTAAGGATGCAACCCGCTCTGACACTGCGTCATACGAGGTCAAGATCAAGAATGTTCTTGGATCAGCCTCTGCAACCATCAGGATTGAAATCCTGGGTATTTGAAAATTCTTGATTCTTTGTCAGATACATTTTAATATATTGAAATGTTTTCTTAACCTTTATAACCTTTATATTAATACGCTGCCATTTATTGTTACCTCCTCTTAGACAAACCTGGACCCCCCACTGGCCTTATCAACTTCAACTCCGTCACAGCAGACAGAATTATCTTCAGCTGGGAACCTGTGCCTGAGTCTGACCAGGGAGGTTCCAAGGTGACCCACTACATTGTTGAGCGAAGGGAAACCAGCCGAGTTGTCTGGTCTACGGTTTCAGACAAGCATGAACAGACACACATCGCTGTTGGAAAGTTAGGACGTGGAAATGAATATGTTTTCCGCGTCATGGGTGTGAATAAGTTTGGAGTGGGAGAAGCACTGGAATCAGAGCCCGTCATCGCCAAGAACGCCTTTGGTAAATCCAAGCTGTAAAGTGCTGACTATGAAGATTAAAGTCTAGTGATGTTTGAAATATCTGATTGTCTAATGTATTTCTGGTCCAACCTTTTTCCAGTAACTCCTGGTCAGCCCCAAACTCCAGAGGTAAACATCATCACCAAGTCCACCATGGTGGTGCAATGGGACAAACCAGGTGTAGATGGAGGAAGCACTGTGACTGGCTACTATCTTGAGAGACGCGACAAGAGGAGCCTGCGATGGATCAGAGTCTACAAAGACCCCATCACTGATATCAAACAGACTGTGTACCACCTGACTGAAGGAAATGAGTACCAGTTCCGTGTCTGTGCCATCAACAAGGCTGGAGAGGGTCCGTTCTCTGATGTCTCTGACTTCTATAAAGCCGCTGACCCAGTTGGTACGTCACTTAACCATCGCAAAATAAGAAAGACTCATGAACAGCTTGGCCTGACAAACACATTTCATTTACAGATCCACCATATGAGCCACGCAAGATGAAGGTGGTGGATTCCACCAAGACCTCCATCACCCTGGGCTGGTCCAAGCCAGAATGGGACGGAGGCAGTGAGGTCACCAGCTACATGGTGGAGAAGCTTGTGGAGGGAGAGAGTGAATGGGCCATGATTTCCTCCAAGGGAGAGGTGAAGACGACAGAGTACACAGTTCATGACCTAAAACCAGATGTCAACTACTTCTTCAAGGTTTCTGCTGTGAACTGTGCTGGACGCGGAGATCCTCTGGAGATGACTGAGCCTGTGCAGGCTAAAGATATCCTGGGTAAATTTATCAGCAATGCTAAAATATGAAGTTGTTGTTGAACTGTTGTGCTTTTTGTATGACCCTGAATATTTTTAAATGTTTTCACAGAGGAGGCCCAGATTGACTCAGACGTGGCCATGAGGACTCACTACATTGTGAAGGCTGGAAAGGATGTGGAGCTGTGTGTTCCCCTGAAGGGCAGACCTGCTCCCACTGCTTCTTGGAGTAAAGGAGATGAATGCATCGATCGCAACCACAAGTACGAGTTCCACCACTCAGACACAAGCACTGTTCTTGTGATGCGTGAGGTGACCAGACTGGACACTGGAAAGTACACAGTCAAGATAGAGAATAGTGTGGGAGAGCCAAAGACACTGACCCTGTCCGTAAAGGTCCAGGATACCCCAGCTCAGTGCAGAAACCTGGTCCTGAAAGAGGTGACACGTGGTAAGGTGACTCTGTGTTGGGAGCCTCCTCTCCTCGATGGCGGTGCTGAGATCACCAACTATATTGTCGAGAAGAGGGACTCCTCCAAGAGATCCTACTCTGCAGTGATGAGCAAATGCACAGAGACCACATACACCATTGAAGACCTCTCTGAGAAGACTCCTTACTTCTTCCGTGTGCGAGCCGAGAATGAGAACGGTGTTGGTGATCCTTGTGACACACTGGAGCCTGTGAAAGCCACAGAGACTCCAGGACCAGTCAAGGAGGTCTCCATGAAGGACTCATCAAAGACGTCTGTCACTCTGCAGTGGCTGAAGCCTGATTATGATGGTGGAAGCATCATTTCTGACTATGTCATTGAGAAGAAGCTGAAGGGTGAGGAGTGGTCACTGGGAGGAACCAGCAGACAGTGTGAGTTTGAGGTCAAGAAACTCAAAGAGCATTCAGAAATGTTCTTCAGAGTCGCTGCAAGGAACGATAAGGGACAAGGTGATTTTGTTGAGAGTGGACCAATCAAAGTCATAGACTACATCATCACGCCTGAGGCTTGCCTCACTGAGTATCCAGATGGCAGAATCAGCGTCCGTCTGGGTCACAATGTGCACATCGAGCTGCCATACAAAGGCAAACCCAGACCTGCGATTCTGTGGCTGAAAGACAATCTTCCTCTGAAGGAGAGTGACCAGGTTCGCTTCAAGACGACCGAAAACAAAGCCACGCTGACAATTAAGAACGTGACAAAGGAGAACGAGGGTAAATACACTTTGACTCTAGACAACAAGGTCAACAGGAGATCATTCCACATTCATGTCATTACTCTTGGACCGCCATCAAAGCCTGTTGGACCCATCCGGCTGGATGAAGTGAGAGCTGAGAGCATCATGATCTCCTGGGATGAGCCGAATGACGATGGTGGCGGCGATATCACCTGCTACTCTGTGGAGAAGCGTGACACCTCCCAGACCAACTGGAAGATGGCTTGCTCCAGTGTAGTAGATACTCAGTTTAGAGTCGCCAACCTGATCAAGGGCATCCAATACCAGTTCAGAGTTTGTGCCGAAAACCGATATGGTGTCAGCGAGCCTCTGGTCTCACAGATGGTCATTGCCAAACACCAATTCAGGCCTCCAGGTCCACCAGGCACACCTTTTGTTTACAACATCACTAACGACGGAATGACCATCCAGTGGGAGAAGCCCATCTATGATGGTGGTACCCCCATCCAGGGCTACCATGTGGAGAAGAAAGAGAAGAATAGCGTCATGTGGCAAAAGGCAAACACCATGCTGATCAAAGAAACAGATTACAGGATTCAAGAGCTCATTGAAGGTCTGGAGTACTCCTTCAGAGTCTACGCCCAGAATGATGCTGGCTTCAGCCGAATGAGTGACGAGAGCAAGTCCACCATGGCTGTCAGTCCTGTTGGTGAGTGCTTATCCACAGGAATACGTTTCAGTTTGGCCAACTTCAGTAAATATCACTCAGAATATGTGTTGTTTCCATGTAACAAAGGAAAAAAAGTAATATTATTTTAATGTGGAAAACAAGAATCTTAAATAAGATTGTTCTAAATCAGGAGGCTCTGCAGTGACTGAAATAATAATAATAATGATAATAGTTTTCATAATAAATGATTGTTATTGTTGTCAAATTGTAACTTGTCCCCCTTTTTTTTTCAGATCCTCCTGGTCAGCCTGACTACACTGATGTGACCAGTGACTCCGTGACACTGAAGTGGGAAGCACCCAAACGTGATGGTGGCAGCAAGATCACCGGCTACACCGTTGAGAAACGCCAAGGTCAAGGTCGCTGGTTCAAGGCCAACTTGACCGACGTGCACGATTGCCTCTACACTGTCACTGGTTTGGCAACAAATGAACGCTACGAGTTCAGAGTCATTGCCAGAAATGCCATCGGTGTTGTCAGCCCGCCCTCCAACTCCTCTGGCTTGATTGTTGTTAGAAGTGAGAACGGTGAGTTATGATGGGACTTGTGATAAACACTGCTGTTGTTGTTTCTGTTGTCTGGTGTTTTAGAAGTTCATCATTTTTGCATTACTGCCTCCTTTACTTTGCACACTTTTGCCTCCACTGCTTTTCTTACTGTTTTGTAACTGAAATCATACATTCACACTAAATGCAACATAAATTTAAAGGTGCAATGTCAACATAGATGCTTCATTTGCTGTGAAATTTTAAAAAGAGTAAAGTATTTGTGAGGCACAATGTTGTGAAAGCTTCGTCCAAAGTCTGGATCTTTTATCCTTTATTACCAGCTTCTCCAAACATCGAGTTTGGTCCAGAGTACTTTGAGGGTTTGACAGTCAAGGCAGGAGACAACATCCGGCTGAAGGTAACCATCACTGGGCGTCCAGTTCCCAAAGTCATCTGGTTCAAAGATGGTGTGCAGGTCACTAAAAGGATGATGGACATCGTCAATATTGCTGGATCCAGCACTGTGTCTGTCAGGGATGCTGATCGTACACACAGTGGCCTCTACACTGTGGAGGCAACTAACGGATCTGGAACCAAGAAGGAGAAAATCCTTGTTCAAGTGCAAGGTACTGGGTTTTTACACGTTTCTCTTCATATATCTATCATTTGTTACCTGTGAATGTTCTAACATCTTAAACATGTGTGATGTAGACACACCTGGGGAGCCAGTGGGACCTATCACCTTCACAAATATTTCAGAAGGAAGGTGCACTCTGTCATGGAGCCCACCAGAGAACAATGGCTGCTCAGAAATAACCCATTACATCATTGAAAAGCGAGAGACCGCCAAGATCTCCTGGGCCTTGGTATCAGATGAATGTAAGACGACCACTTTCACTACAACCAAGCTCATCAAGTCCAACGAGTACCAGTTCAGGGTCTCTGCCATGAACAAGTTTGGAGTTGGCAGACCTTTGGAATCCAGCCCCATCATTGCCCAGCTGCAGTACAGTAAGTGGAGAAATCAACAAATGAGTAAATGAATGAATGAATGAGTAAAAATACAGAGTACCTATCATTTATCATCACTCAACAACTACTATGTCTTCTGCAGCTACTCCTGATGCTCCAGGAACTCCTGAAGCCACTGAGGTGAGTGGAGAAAGCATCACCCTCTCTTGGGCTCCTCCAACATCAGATGGAGGAAACCCCATTCAGTCCTACATCGTGGAGAAGAGAGAAAAGAAGACTGTTCGGTTCTACAAGGTGATCACCAAGAAGCCCATCATCGATTGTGCTCACAAGGTGCTTCACCTGACAGAGGATTTGGAATATGAGTTCCGTGTCATGGCTGTCAATGATGCCGGCATTGGTGCTTTTAGTAACATCTCTTTGCCAATCAAAGCCGCTGAGCCAAAGGATATTCCTTGTGCTCCATCTGTAGTCTGTGTGTCCGACTCCACCAACACATCCATCAGTCTGGAATGGAGCAGACCTGCGGATGATGGTGGCATGGAGGTCCTGGGCTACATCATTGAGATGGTGAAGGGAGATGAGCCAGAGTGGACAAGAGCAAACAAGGAGCTGGTTCCAGAAACAAACTATACGGTAACAGGTCTTCATACGGGAGCTGATTACAGATTCCGTGTTGCAGCTGTCAATCATGTGGGTAGAGGTGAGGAGAAGGAGACTCCAGAGCCGGCCCAGGCTGTAGACCGACTTGCTCCACCACTAGTGGACATCGATGCATCGTTCAGGCAGACACACATTGTCAAGGCAGGAGGTTCAGTGTGCCTCGGCATCCACTTCCGAGGAAAACCCGTTCCCACTGCCACCTGGGTAAAAGAGGAAGGTGAGCTGGGTGTCATGTCTGAGATCATGACCACAGATGGCTACACTTCTCTGAGCATTGACAACTGCTCAAGAAATGATTCAGGCAAATACACCGTGAACCTAGAGAACACCAGCGGCAGTAAGGCTGTAACATTCACTCTAAAGGTGATGGACACCCCTGGACCTCCACAGAACATTGTATTCAAGGAGGTAACCAGAGGCTCAGTAAAACTTGCCTGGGAGCCTCCTCTCAATGATGGTGGAGCTAGAATCCATCACTATATTGTTGAAAGGCGTGAGGCTTCCCGCCGCACCTGGCAGCAGTCTGGTGGTAAGTGCACAAAGCACACCCTGAGCATCCAGGACCTGTTGGAGGGAGTACCATACTTCTTTAGAGTCTCAGCCGAGAACCAGCACGGTGTTGGCGAGGCATTTGAAATGACAGAACCCGTCATTGCCACTGCAGAGCCGGCATCTCCAAAGAGAATGGATGTGCTGGATACCACTGACAGTTCCGTGGTCCTTGGTTGGATGAAACCTGAACACGATGGTGGCAGCCGTATCCAGGGCTACATCATTGAAGCAAAGAAAAAGGGTACAGACAAGTGGATTGTGGCTGGTAACACCACTAATCTTTTCTATGTGGTTGAAAGGCTCAACAAGGGTGACGAATATGACTTCCGTGTGAAGGCTAAGAATGAATCTGGCTCCAGCAAACCCAGGGAAACGTTGGCATCCGTGCTGGTCAAAGAGCCTCACATCGAACCTGCTGCCGACCTCAGTGAGATCGCCAACCAGCTGATCACATGCAATTCTGGCAGCACCTTTATCATCGATGTTCCTATCAGTGGTAGACCTGCTCCTAAAGTCACCTGGAAGCTGGAGGAAATGAGGCTGAAGAACTCTGACAGAGTCACCATCAAAGTCGCTAAGGACCGAACCAGCATCTCCGTTAAGGAGGCCATGAGAGGAGATGGTGGGAAATACTACCTGACTCTGGAGAATGTGACAGGTAGCAAGACCTTCACCATTGAAGTTAATGTCACAGGTAGACCCAGTCCTCCAAGTGGACCAATTGAAATCACATCCATCACCTCTGAGTCCTGTGTCATGAACTGGCAACCACCCGAAGATGATGGCGGCACTGATATCACCAACTACATAGTGGAAAAGCGCGAGTCTGGTTCCACTGCCTGGCAGCTGATCAACTCCAGTGTGAAGCGCACATCTCTTCACGTCAGCCACCTGACCAAGTATATGCAGTACACATTCAGAGTGTCTGCAGAGAACAGGTTTGGGGTCAGTAAACCTGCCGAGTCTGAGACCATCGTCGCCGAACATCCATTCAGTATGTACTTTTAACTCCCTGAATAATAACATCTTCTCTTAAAATAAAATGTGACTCTACTTAAAAATGAAATATGTTTTTATTCACAGCGCCTCCTGGTCCACCAACCAGACCTTCAGCGTTCAATATAACTGCTAACACAATGACCCTGAAGTGGGAGGAGCCTTACCATGATGGTGGTAGCAAAGTGACGGGATACTGGATCGAAAAGAAGGAGAGGAACAACATCCTGTGGGTGAGGGAGAATAAGATCCCTTGCTTTGAGTGTTACCACAAGGTGGAGGATCTGGTGGAAGGCCTGGAATACCAGTTCAGGGTTTATGCCATGAACAGTGTTGGACTGAGCAAAGCCAGTGAGGCCTCAAAGGGTGCAGTCGCTCAAAACCCAGTTGGTGAGTTCAGATACACTTTAACGTCAAACTTAAACACATCTCTGTGTGTTTCTCAATTGCTTTGAAACAAATGTTTTTCCTACTTTTTAGATCCTCCAAGTAAACCTGAAGTCACAAACGTTACAAGAAGCACAGTCTCCCTTAAATGGTCAGCTCCACTTAACGATGGCGGCAGTCCCATTGTGGGCTACATAATCGAGCGTAAGCCGTACACTTTGACCGGCGAAGGCCGCTGGCTCAAGTGTAACTACACCAATGTGACAGACCAGTTCTACACAGTTACGGCTCTGGGAGAAGGAGAGCCCTACGAGTTCAGGGTTATCGCCAAGAATGCCAACCAGGTCTTCAGTATGCCTTCACTGTCCACAGGCTCTGTACAGTGCAAGACTGACTTTGGTAAGATCCTCATCTGTGACCATAAAAAACATACATCTATATAACTACAATGCTGACTGATAGTAATAAGAACAATAATAATAATGATGATAATAATAATAATAATGATGATGATGATGCATGTGTGGAAGTATAATTGTGTTTCATCTGTATTGAAATATTAACTTATATTTCATTATTATTATTATTATTATTATTAATAATATTATTTATACAATGACCCTGTGGAACTCAAAACAAATCTCAAATCATACCTGAATTGTACACCTACATTTTTACAAATGAAACATCACAATCAACAGGCTACCTGTTTTCTACAGGTAGCTGCTGAGAGACGTCTCCTCAATGTTACCTGGTGATTTATCAGCCACCAGTATTTTAATACTTGGTTCTTTGTATTAACTCAACAGAGCCTCCAAAAGCTCAGCTCGACAGCAAACTCATGTCTGAGACTGTGAGGGTCAGGGCTGGTTCAGACCTGGTCCTGGATGCTGCTGTAGGAGGCAGACCGGACCCCAAGGCTTCCTGGTCCAAGGGCAACAGGGAACTGGACATGTGTGAGAAGTACCATCTGCAGTACACCTCGACACGGGCCATGGCCATCATCAAGTTCTGTGACAGAGATGACACCGGAAAGTACATCCTGACGGTCCGAAATGTGAGTGGAACCAAGACTGCTGAGGTCAACGTAAAAGTGCTCGGTAAGAAAATGTTTATTTTCCAAACATTTTGTATGTTTAGAGATTCCACCAGAAAGCAACATAACATGAGCACATGTGTTTTTTCCCAGACACACCCGGAGTGTGTGAAGGCAGCATTAGTATCAGTAAAATCACTGAGGAGTCGTGCACCTTGAGCTGGAATCCTCCGCTGGAGGACGGTGGTGATGAGGTTTCCCACTTTACTGTGGAAAGGCGCGACACCAACAGGCTCAACTGGGTCATCATGCAGGCAGAGTGCAAGGAGGTAACCTGCAACATCACTGGCTTGTTCAAGAACACAGAGTACCTGTTCAGAGTCCGGGGAGTCAACAAATACGGCGCTGGAGTCCCTCTGCAGTCAGAACCCATGATCGCCAGAAACACTTTCAGTAAGTGACCTTAAAGACTTGCAACAAACTTAGTCTTTGTTACAAAAATCAAGCCCACTAAACCCCTAATCTCAACTGAACTTGTGTTCTGCCTTTCCTTAGCTGTGCCATCTCCTCCTGGAGCTCCAGAAATCCTGGCATCAGGAAAAGACTTTGCCACCATCGGGTGGCTGAAGCCCGAGAGTGATGGTGGCAGCCCACTGACCCACTACCTGGTGGAGCGGCGTGAAAGGAAAAGTGCCCGTTGGGTGAAGGTGAACAGGGATGGAAGTTACCTGGACACCACTTTAAAGGTGTCTGGTTTGACTGAAGGCAACATCTACCAGTTCAGAGTGACCGCCATCAACAAGGCCGGAGATAGTGAGCCCAGCGACGTTTCTCTGTACATCGTCTGCAGAGTTCCCACAAGTGAGTCCTTTTGGTCCAAATATGTGACGCCATTGTGACAGTAACTATTGTCGATCTTCTATGACATCACAGATGTGTTGATCTTCACTCTTGTGTCTCCACCTCAGGCACCCCAGCTCCTCCTTCTATCCCTCGTATCACCGACACCCATTCTGACAGCATCAGCCTGGCGTGGTCCCGTCCAGTGGAGGACGGAGGAGCTGATGTGATTGGATACATCCTGGAGATGCATGAAGCCGGAACAGAGGAATGGAAGAAGGCTCACGAGAAGACACTGCGTAGTCCAGAGTACAATGTGACTGGACTTTCTGCTGGAAAGAAATACTGCTTCAGAGTGGCCGGCATCAACATCAACGGCACCGGAGACTTCAGTGAACCGTGCGCTGAGACTCAGCCAGTTGAGAGGATTGGTGAGTCATCTGGAATATAAGTTGCTGCTGAAGTTCGGACATGATTCTGTTTGTCCCTGTAACACAAATGTCCACAAAAGTTGTTCCAAACAGTCGGTGGAAGTTCCACCGCTACTCAAAATTTTAGGTTAATGTGTGAGTGAGCTCATGTGAGAACAGAACAGGAGCATTTCCAGGTAATTCATAGTGGGTGAGCGAGTGTCCTGCAGGCTCCTGTTGTGATCATCCTGAACAAAACAAAAACAACAAAAGATGCCTATTTTAGATAAGATGAAAAGATAAATATTCATGATTATCTTCACAATAGAAGTGATTTTTACTGCAGTGTGTCGCATTATACAAGTGCTTTTTCCGCACACAGAAATTCCCGACTTTGAGCTCCATGATGACCTAAAGAAGACCATCTGTCTGCGGGCCGGTGGCTCACTTCGCCTTTTTGTCAACATCAGTGGTCGTCCTAGTCCAGCCATCACTTGGAACAAACCAGGTGTTGACCTCCACAACAGAGGTTTCATCGAGATCACCAACAAATCCACTACACTCATTATCGATAAAGTTCATCGCTATGATGCTGGCAAGTACACGCTCATCGCAGAGAACTCTGCCGGCAAACAGGAAGTCAACATTCTGGTCAAGGTCTATGGTAAGTCCCGGAAGCGAGTTTAAAATATAACATTAACTGCACTCTGTCTTTTGTTTTTGCGATTTATACAGTATGTTTTTGAACATACAAGTCACAGCTAAATTACAAAATAAATTTTCATTTTTAGATACTCCGGGACCAACTGGGCCACTTAAGATCAGGGAGCTGACTAAAGACTCGGCCACCATCTCTTGGGAAGCCCCAACTGTCGATGGCGGTGCTCCCGTCAACAATTTCATCATTGAGAGGCGTGAAGCTTCTATGAGAGCCTACAAGACCGTCACCTCCAAGTGCAGCAAAACGTCCTACAAGATTGACGGCCTGATGGAGGGCATGCTCTACTACTTCCGGGTAATGCCTGAGAACATTTACGGAATTGGAGAACCCTGCGAGCATCCCGATGCTGTCCTGGTTTGCGAGGTGCCTCTGTCACCTCAGAAACTGGAGGTGATGGACGTCACAAAGACCTCTGTGACTCTGGGCTGGGAGAAGCCTGAGCACGATGGAGGCAGCCGACTGACGAACTACGTCATTGAGGCCTGCAAGTTTGGCACAGATAAGTGGATGAAGGTGGCCACACTGAAGCTCACAGACTTTGAGCACACCATTGAAAAGCTTAACGAGCATGAACAGTACCTGTTCAGAGTCAAAGCCGTTAACAGCAGAGGAGCCAGTGAACCCAAAGAGCTTCTCACACCCGTCACTGTTCAGGAACAGAGAGGTAAAGAACTCATAACAACAAATTAACAGCTTAACAGCATGAAAGACAAAAACAATTTAACAATGTGTCCTGTTTTCCTCATTTTCAGTTATGCCCATTGTGGACTTCTCCACTATTCCTCAGAAGATTGTCAATGTCCTTGCCGGTAAGACTCTAGAATTGGACCTGCCCATCATCGGCCGGCCTCCTCCTGTCTGTGCTTGGTACTTGAATGACAACAGAATCAAAATTACCGACCGTGTCAAGATCAAGAGCAGCGGCAAATTTTCCAAACTCACAATGTCCAACACCACCATTGATGACAGCGGTGACTATGTGCTGGAAGTGAAGAATGCAGTTGGCATCATCACTGAGGTCATCAAGGTCATCATCCTGTGTAAGAAACCACACCTTAGTGACTTGGCCAGTCACTTATTAAGATTTCAAATAGAACCACATATTTTTATGAACGTTTTTCACAAACTGCAACAATTTATCCTGTTCTAGCTAAACCTGATGAACCAACGGGACCAATAAGATTTGATGAGATAGACGCTACCACAGTCACCTGCAGCTGGGATCCTCCAGCCAGAGATGGCGGAGCACCCATCAGTGGTTATGTGGTAGAGCAGCGTGATGCCCACAGACCAGGCTGGGTGCCCATTTCTGAAGCTGTCAGCCGACCAACATTCAAGTTTGAGAACCTGATCGAAGGAGATGAGTACGTCTTCCGTGCTGCTGCTGTGAATCGCTATGGCACTGGAGAGTTCCTACAGTCAGAAATCGTCACCTGCAAGAGCTTGAATGGTTAGAAACTGTTAGCATTCAGCTGATATTACAGTAAATGAGATGATATGAAAACTTCATCACCAAACTTCAAACACCAAAATAATTATAATTCACAATATGAAAGAGTTCTGTAACATGTTTCTCGTCTTCCGCAGATGTACCTGGACCTCCCGGGCGTCCCACTGTCTTTGATGTGTCTCGTGATGGCATGACCGTGGCCTGGAACCCACCAGAAGAGGACGGCGGCCTGGAAGTTTCTGGATACATCATAGAGCGCAAAGAAGTCAGGTCTGACCGATGGGTACGCGCTAACAAGAACCCGATCACCATGACCAGATACAGGTCAACAGAGCTGATCGAGGGTCTGGAATATGAACACAGAATCACTGCCATCAATCCCCGAGGCATGAGTAAACCAAGTCTCCTATCTAAACCAGCAGTGGCAGCAGATCCCATTGGTAGGATTGAGTGTTAAAACTCATAACAATAGTAGATCTGTATTTTCAAGCAGCAGCCTGAAACACTAACATGCTTCTTTTTTCCTCAGATCCACCTGGGTGTCCTCAGAACCCAAGGATCACCGATACTACGAAGTCCTCTGTGTCACTGGCATGGAGTCCACCTGACGATGAGGGAGACGCAAGGGTGGACGGTTACCTGATTGAGATGCAGAAGGTGGGCACATTGTCCTGGATCAAGTGCAACACAACACCATCTCTGATCTGCGAGTACACACTGACCAACATGCCGCAAGGAGAGGAGTTCAAATTCCGTGTGATGGCCTGTAACGCTGGTGGCTCTGGAGAGCCTGCTGAAGTACCGGGAACTGTTAAAGTGACCGAGATGCTTGGTGAGGACATAGCAGTTGCTTTCATTAGAATTGCATTACGATCACTTTCATTTGTAAACTGACTTTTTGAACTGTCAATCTTCTCCAGAATCTCCTGATTTCGAGCTGGAGCTGAAGTACAAAGATGTGTATGTGGTTCGCCAGGGTGGAGTCGTCAGACTCTCTTTGCCCATCAAGGGTAAACCTCACCCAGTCTGCAAATGGTCCAAGGATGGTGGTGCTGTCTCCACAATGGCCATGATTGCCTCCACCGAGGACACCAGTGAACTGGTGATCAAGGGAGCTGAGAGGAGTGACTCTGGTGAATACAACCTCCTGCTGGAGAATAGGGTAGGCAAGAAGAAAGCTCAAATCAAGGTGAAGGTCATCGGGCGGCCAAGTGCTCCAGAGGGACCACTGGTGTTTGAGGAGGTTCAGGCTAACTCTGTCAAGGTGTCCTGGAAGGCACCAACTGATAACGGTGGCTCAGAGCTGTTGGGCTACATTGTTGAAAGACGTGAAGTGGCCAGAAACGCCTGGTATACCGTTGACTCCAGAGTGACTGACACTCACTTGGTTGTCAAAGGCCTGAAGGAGGGAACAGAGTACCACTTCAAGGTCACAGCTGAGAATGCCTTCGGTATCAGCAGCTCTCTGAAGTCAGAGCAGCCACTGGTGCCCAAGACTCCTCTCTGTAAGTATTTCATGTTGTTCTATTTTCCTGAGTGTGAAATCATTTTTGACCTGACATCAGTGATTTTTATTTTTTTAAATCCAGGTCCTCCTGAGCCTTCAAGCACCCCACCAGAAATCATGGACATCACCAAGAGCTCTGTGGCTCTAGCCTGGTCCAGACCAAAGGATGACGGAGGTTCTGCCATCACTGGGTACTTTGTTGAGTTCAAGGTGGTGTCTGCTGAGACGTGGTCCCGCCATGAGACCAAAATTACCTCCACCATGTTCACTCTGCATGGACTTACTCCCGATGCAGACTATCAGTTCCGCATTGTTGCTGTCAACGACATCGGGGAGAGTGAGGCTGGTCCTGCATCTGACCTGGTCACATGCAAGGATCCATTTGGTGAGTCCTCTCTCCTGATGAACTTATATAACCAATAATCAACAGCACTTCAATGATGTTAATAGTGATGTCATGTCATGGTCATGAGCCAGTAACATTAAAGTAATGTTTCACTCTAAACCAGTAGAGAACTGTTGTAAAACTGATCAAAGCCTCTGATACTTAGAGGAGTTTTACAGATAATGAAACTGGCTGTTAGTTTCAGGAAGTAGAAAAAGCTTCACACTAACTGGTTTTTGTCTGTTTCTCTCCAGACAAGCCAAGCCAACCGGGTGAGATTGACACTGAGGCTGTTACAAACAACTACATCACAATACGCTGGCAACCTCCAGAGTGCGATGGTGGAAAGGAGGTCCTTGGCTACTGGGTAGAATACAGGAAGTCCATTGAGAGCACCTGGAAGAAGTGTAACAAGCAGAGGCTGAAAGAGAAGGAGTTCACCATGCCAGGGCTGAATGAGGCCACAGAATACGAGTTCAGAGTGTTTGCTGAAAATGAGACAGGAATGAGCAGACCTAGAAGGACTACCACATGCATTAAGACCAAACAGAGCGGTAGGTAGATGAAAATGTACATATACAATATACAAGTTTTACTTGTGGTGGTTAGCTGGGAGGGAGCTGGACTTGTGTGAGTCATTTATTTATTTTTTACTTTGCATCCAAGAGGCTTTCACTTGTGACTGCTGACGAACTCCGGACTCTACGAGGCTAATACCTGGAAATTCCCACCAGTCAGTCAAAATTGAAGAAGCGTCTTGGAACTTAATCCAAGCTAGTCCAGTTATCCAGTTGTCTACAGCTAACTACTGTAGATGACTTTGACCTGGATGACTGAGAATCCCCAGACTCCTCACATAAATAAATAAAATGAATAAACAACATTACTCTCTGGTTTGTATTTACAGCTGAAGCAAAACCAAGCCTGAGGAAGGAAATGGATGAAGTAACTGTCAAGCTTGGCCAGCCTGCTGTCATGAAGTGCCAGATTATTGGCAGACCTGTCCCTGAAATGAAGTGGTATCATGCTGGCAAAGAGGTCGTGGAGTCCCGCAAGTATGCGATAAGTTCCGACGGACGAAACCACTCCTTGTCCATCATGACTGACCAGCAAGAAGATGAGGGAGAGTACACTTGCAAGGCCATCAATGATGCCGGAGAAGCAGAAACCACCGGCGTCCTGGTTCTGGAGGCAGCTCCATCCTTCCATAGCGACTACCCACTGAAGGAAACCTACTATGCTGGTCTGGGAACCACTCTGCGTATCCACGCTGTCTACGTTGGACGCCCAGAGCCGAAGATCATGTGGCTGCATGGAGCAAAGACACTGGAGAACACAGACGACATCAGTATTGAGACAACTGAGCATTACACGCACCTGGTCGTCAAGAATGTGCAGCGCAGAGTCCACGGAGGCAAATACAGGATCAGGCTGCACAACCACTTTGGCAGGGCTGACATTGCATTCAATGTGGAGATCTATGGTATGTTAAGGTTAATACCTTCAGTGAGGACAATAACACACTGTGTGCGTCAGTGCACCAGATTTATTAACTCAATCCATTTGCTTTGTTTTCAGACAAACCTGACATACCTCAGGGTCCAATAGTTCTGGATGCTCTCCTGAAGAATTCCGTCATCATCAGCTGGAAGCCTCCCAAAGACGATGGCGGCTGCATGATCACCAACTACATTGTTGAGAAGCGTGAGGACAAGGAGGGCACACAGTGGGAACTGGTGTCGTCATCCATCAACGGCACATCGTGTCGCGTTCCTAACCTCATTGACAGCGCCGGATACTTCTTCCGTGTGTACGCCCAGAATCGCTATGGGAATAGTGAACCATTGGAGCTCACTTCACCTATTCTTATCAAGAGCCAGCTGGGTGAGTGTAATTCATTAGATTATGTCAGTGTAGAACTTTAATAAATATCTGCAGTGGCTACTGACACTTGTTTCTGTCCACAGAGAAACCATCACCACCTTTGTCACCTCTTGTGTCCGGAATCACCAAGGACTCCTGCGTCGTTTCATGGAAGCCTCCTCTCAGTGACGGCGGCTCCAAGATCAAGAGCTATTTCCTTGAGAAGAAGCACAAAAAGGACAAGAAGGAATGGACCGACTGGACTCTAGTGACCACGGATGAGATCAAACAGACAGTGTTCTCCGTCAAGCGTCTGACAGAGGGCATCCAGTACATTTTCCGTGTAAAGTGCGAGAACCTTGGTGGACAGAGTGACCACAGCGAGGAGACGGCTCCCATCATCCCAGCCACAGCTGTTGAGATCCGTGCTCCAGCCTTCAAGGAGGAGCTGAGGAACATGAGTGTTAAGTACAAGAGCAATGCCACTCTTGTGTGCAAGATCATAGGACAACCCAAGCCTGTGATTAAATGGTTCAGGCGAGGGAAGGAGATCCATTCTGATGGAAAGAAAATCAAGATCCAGGAGTTTAAGGGAGGTTACCACCAGCTGGTCATTACAGAGGCAGATGAGGAAGACTCCACTGTCTACCAGATCAGAGCCACCAACCAGGGAGGTTCAATCTGTGCTACTGTCTCTTTGGATGTTGAAAGTAAGCCCACTTCCTTTCATTGCAAAATACTCTCGTTTGTACAACACCAGTATAAGCATATGATTATACCTTAATATTTATATAAAATGCTGTTAATCTTTTTCCCCATTTCTAGTCCCCGCTAAGATCAACCTGCCAAAGAACCTAAAGGACAAGGAAGCCATCCCTGCCCTGCGTGGAGAGGTGGTCAACATCAAAATTCCTTTTGGAGGAAAACCAGATCCTGTCATTACATGGCAGAAAGGACAAGATCTCATTGACAGCAATGGCCACTACCAGGTCATTGTAACTAGGTCCTTCACTTCATTGGTGTTCCCCAATGGAGTTGAGAAGAAGGATGCTGGGTTCTATATCGTGTGTGCCAAGAACAGATTTGGCATTGACCAACAGACAGTTGAGCTGGATGTGGCCGATGTGCCTGATCCTCCACGTGGCCTCAAAGCCAGCGAAGTCTCCAGAGATTCTGTCTCACTGAACTGGGTGGCACCAGCTAATGATGGTGGCAGCAGGGTCATCAACTACATCATTGAGAAATGCCCCACCACCGCTGAGAGGTGGGAGCGAGTGGTTCAGTCTCGTGACACCCGCTATACTGTCACCAATCTGTTTGGAGGAACCAGCTATCAGTTCAGAGTCATCGCAGAGAACAAGTTTGGACAGAGTGCACCATCTGAGACGAGTGGACCTGTCATGACTAAAGAGGACAAATCCAGAGTTCTGCTCTATGACAGGGAGGTCGATGACACTGGACGTGTTCCCACGGGCAAAGCTCAACACACTGACGCTAAGAATATGCACAACAAATATGCTATTGCTGAGGAATTGGGAAGAGGTCAGTTTGGCATTGTCCACCGCTGCGTTAGTGTCACCTCTGAGAGAACGTACATGGCTAAATTTGTCAAGGTCAGAGGTGCTGATCAAGCAATAGTCAAGAAGGAAATTGCAACACTCAACCTGGCCAAACACACCAACTATCTCCTCCTCCATGCGTCCTTTGACAGCCCAGAGGAGTTGGTGATGATCTATGACTTCATCTCTGGTGTCGACATCTTTGAGCGTCTCAGCACATCTGAGTTTGAGTTTAATGAGCGGGAGATTGTTAACTACATCAGGCAGATCTGCTCAGCTGTTGAATTCCTTCATGCCCAGAGCTACGGACACTTCGATATCAGACCCGAGAACATTGTTTACACGACCAGAACCAGCTCTAATGTGAAGATTATTGAGTTGGGCCAGTCCAGACACCTGACGCCCGGAGAGATAATCAAGATTCAGTATACCACAGCAGAGTACGCTGCTCCTGAGATCCACCAGTGTGACATGGTCAGCTCCGTCACAGACATGTGGTCAGTTGGTGTCCTTGCATATGTCCTCCTCAGTGGACTCAATCCATTCACATCTGAAACCAACCAACAGATGATTGACAACATCTCTAGTGCAGCCTATAGTTATGATGACGAATCCTTTAAACAGGTCAGTGTGGAGGCATTAGACTTCACAGACCGCCTGATGACGAAGGATCGCAAACATCGTATGACTGCTGCCGAAGCTCTGGCGCATCCTTGGCTCATCAAGCCTGCAGAGGAGATCAGCCCGAGAGCCATTCCAACTGGTAGACATAAGAGATACTATCAAGCAATGGTGAGAAAGGAGTGGAGCACTGTTGTCTCTGCTGCCCGTGTGGCCAGTGGTGGCTCCATCAGGTCCCAGCGTGGAGTCTTTGTCGCTAAAGTGAAGATTGCTCCATTTGAACATGGTCCTCTTGCAGGCCAGGTTGGACATGCAGTGGTGAATGAAGGCGACAGTGTGAAATTCATCTGCCACATTGACAACTACGACAGCACGACTGAGGTCACATGGTACTGCGGCGTCAGACAGCTCGAGGCTGGTGACAAATATGAAATTGAATACGAGGACGACCTGGCTGTAATCACCATCAACCGAGTCACACGAGCAGACGATGGCACTTACAGATGTAAGGTTGTGAATGAGTATGGTGAAGACAGTGCCTATGCAGAGCTGTTCATAAATGGTGTAAGATCTTACCGGGACTTCTTCACCAACCGTGTGGTCAAGAGAACCAAACGCAGAGTGGATACTGCCAGAATGCTTCAGAAACCGCCCGAGTTTACCCTTCCTCTGGTCAACCGTACGGCTTACATCGGCGAAGACGTGCGCTTCAGCGTCACCATCACTGTTCACCCTGAGCCGCGTGTTATTTGGCACAAATCTGGACAGAAACTCATCCCTGGACAAGATGAAAGGAAATATACCTTCATCAGCGACAAGGGTCTGTACCAGTTGATCATCCACAAACTTGAGAATGAAGATGACGCAGAATACAGTGTTGTGGCTCGCAACAGGTTCGGTGAGGACAACTGCAAGGCTCGTCTCACCGTTGTTCCTCGACCTAAACCAGCAGATCTGACCCTGAGGCCAATGTTTAAACGTGTGCTAGCAAATGTGGAGTGCAAGGAGGGCCAGAATATCCGCTTTGAGATCAGAGTATCTGGCCATCCCACACTGAAGTGGGAGAAGGATGGAACCCCTCTAGCCTTTGGACCATCTATTGAGGTTGTGCATGAGGGTCTTGATTACTTCATCCTCCATGTTAAGGACACTCTCCCTGAGGACTCTGGTGTGTACAGAGTTACTGCTACCAACTCTGCAGGATCTGCCGGTTGCCAGGCCACACTCAAAGTCGAGCGTGTCACTCATGTAAAGAAGGAATATGAGTTGTCTGAAAAAGAGAAAAAGCAGATAGCTGGAAAGGAGGAATTGGAGAAAAAGGTGAGGCTGGCTCAAATTCTGTCTGACACTGTTGTTACACCTTTGCCACCTGCAGCCGTACAAGCTGTGAGAGAGGCCGCCACCATGTTCAAACCTGCGGTGACAACAAAGAAGGGTGAGAAGACCAAGGCTGAGATACAGAAAGAACAAGAGGAGAGGAAGAAACGTGCAGATGAAAAGAGGTTGCGTATGCCCTATGTCGTCCCCACTCCTCGTGTCATTAACCCAGCGGTTCTTGAGGAAGACGTGGAGATAAAACACTTCAAGCCGTTCTCTGACATGAAATGGTACAAGAAATTGCGTGATCAGTACGAGTTCCCTGAGCCAATGGACAAAATCAAGCAGAAGAGGATGAAGCGCATTCGCCTCTCCAGGTGGGAGCAGTTCTACGAGGTGCCAATCAGGATCAAGGACCAGTACAAGCCTAAGTGGCGCATCTCCTCCATGACTCTGGATGACTTAGAGACTGTGAGGCCTGCAAGGCATCGCACTCCTTCCCCTGAGATAGACGCATACCACAGGATCAGGAGGAGATCCCTAGGTGACCTGTCAGATGAGGAACTGCTGCTCCCTGTGGATGAGTATTTATCCATGAAGAGAACTGAGGAGGAGAGGCTTCGTCTGGAGGAAGAGCTGGAGCTTGGCTACTCTGCTTCTCCACCGAGCCTCAGCCCAGTTCGCTTTGAGCTGTCTGCCCTGCGCCCCTCATCTCCCAGGAGAGTTTACAGCGAAGATGAGGAGGGAGAAGAGATTTATAGATATGATTCCTACAGAATTCCATCAAAGTACGAGGCTGGGCCAAGTTTCCTTGACCTGCGCCGGCGTCACGACAAAGCCACATACAGACCTCCAAGACAAGGGGTATACGAAGAGAGAGAGGATCAGGAGCTGCTCCGCCCCCACAAAACTGCACAGAGAATCTCATCCTACAAGAATGAACTTAAACGCATTGAGTTTGAGGAGAAGACACGCACCTCTAAAAAGGAAACAACTTCCACTCTTGTGACCTTTTCTGAGGGCATTGAATCTGAGCATCTGACCACCTTTACCTCCGAATATATTGGCAAACCCATTAAGAAGCTCCCAATGCCTGAACCTGAGAGGAGAAGATCTCCCACCCCAGACAGGTCAACGAGGACAGACATTGCCCCTCCCAGAGTCGACTTTGCATACAGGTATGAGGAGAGGAAGCAAGCTCTGAGATCAGAGAGAAGATCCGTGGAGAGGAAATTTGAGGTAGTGACACAGGCTCCTTTCAGCCTTGACCACGCCCCACGTATCACCATCAGGATGCGATCTCATCGTGTACCCGAAGGCTCAAACACCCGCTTCACCCTGAATGTCCAGGCCAAGCCCGACTCTGAGATCACGTGGTTCCATAATGGAAAAGAGATTTCTCAGAGCAGCAAATACCACATGACCAACATCAGTGGAGTCCTAACCCTCCACATCATCAACTGTGTTAGTGAAGACGCTGGCACGTACCGTGTGGTTTGTAAGAACATCAAAGGAGAAACTTCCGACTACGCCACTTTAGATGTGGCTGCAGAATATGCAGCTTTCTCTTCTCTCCGAAAAGATGAGGAACCTCCATCCTCTCACCTGCCAGAAATGACCAGAACTGAAGTGTATCATGTCTCATCCTCTGAGACAAAGGAAGCTGTGATCAAGACCATGACAGAGACCACCACTGTTGTCGAGAAGCCCAAAGAGACGCCTAGGGAGACACAGAGGGAGACGCCCAGTGCTCCTGCTCAGATTGTGAGCAAACCACAGTCTCTGACAGTCGAAGAGGGAGGCCTTGCCAGATTTGAGTGTGAAGTGTCTGGTGAGCCAGTTCCTTCTATCACCTGGATGCGTGAAGGAGAGGTTGTTGGTTCTTCTGCTCGTCACCACATTGTCTCTACTCAGTATAACTCCTCCTTTGAGATATCTGCCGTTGAGAAGACGGATGAAGGCAGCTACACACTGCTGGTGGAAAATTCTGCAGGTAAACAAGAGGCTCATTTCACTCTGACCATCCGTAAATCTGAGTCCAAGGAGAAAGTAGTCGCCCCTCCGAAAGTCACCACTCCAGAGGCCAAGTCTCCTCTTCCCAAGTCCCCTGAACCGGTCAAATCTCCTCAGAGAGTCAAGTCCCCTGAGCCAGTCAAATCTCCTCAGAGAGTCAAGTCTCCAGTCTCACCAAAATCCCCAACACCAAAATCCCCAACACCAAAATCCCCAACACCAAAATCCCCAACACCTAAATCCCCAACACCAAAATCCCCAACACCAAAATCTCCAACTCCATCTGAAAAGGAGCAAGGCTTAAACGGTTCCAAAAAAGTCCTGCAAAAGGAACTAACCTCTGATGAAGATGTATCCTCCCACAGCCAAGTGTGTGATACGACAGCCACCACCAGATGCTCAGGTGCACCTGGTTTTGTGTTGCAGTCCAGGTCCCAGAATGTGAACGAGGGACAAAGTCTCAAATTCACATGTGAACATGCTGGAGAACCTTCAGCTGAAGTTGAATGGCTGAAAGACGACATGTCGGTGAGTAGTTTCCTCCAGCAGGTTTTCAACGGAAGAGCTTTGAACCGGCACCAGGGTTCAGGTGAAGCTGAACTCTCTGTTTTTCTGCAGATATTATACACACCTGATGTTCGACGGAGCCGCTCCGAAAACTGTTTCACTCTGGAGATCCATGACAGCGGGAAAGCTCTGAACCAGTTTGGACAATGTTCTGCAACATCGTCGCTCGATGTCCTCAGTGAGTGTCCGCCCGCTCTTGAGTAACTATCCTGAAAAGTTACGTTCCCACTAAACGATGTTTCTCATTTGGTAAAGAAACAGATTTAATCTGTCGTTTCCTCGCAGTCAGAAAACCACGACGAAAAAATTTAGTTAAGAAATGTTGACGTGTGGGAATTTAAGATCGCTGCATCGTCTTCTTCCTTATAGGTTCTTGTTTGTCCATGTGACGTCAACAAACGTCCGACACGTCCAACCTTTAAATCTGAGACAACTGGGTTTGACCTCAGTGTCAGTGTCTGTGTAAACCCCTCATTCTCCCACACCAAAGTCCACAGTGGTGTTCTTTGATCCACTGCTGCCTCGTGTGGTCACTTTGATCCACTGCTGCCTCCATCACTGAGTTCAAATGTCTGATTTTGTCACGTCACTGTTTGAAATCCTTCGGTGACCACACGAGGCAGCAGCTCCCGCATAGACAGTTTTAATATTTCAAACTATCTGTTTAGATAAGATAAATAAAACTTGTCATTGACTCCGCCTCTTTATTTGTGAACAGGTGTTCCTCCGAAGGTTGAAGCTCTTCCACGAGACGTCAGCACCGAGCCGGTGGCAGGACAGTTTTCTGGAGACCCCTCCCCCTCTGTCCGGTGGCTCCACGCCCTCATGACCTCTCCAGTGAAGGAGGGCGGAGCTTACACCCTCCGATTGTGCAACGAGTTTGACTCTGCAACTGTCGACGTCCACATTCGGTCCATGTAAAAAAAATAATCTTAAATTTCTCCCGTTTCCTGATCCAGAACCTTTTTATTTAGCGAATTAGCATCAAGAATCTATGTGTCAAAGATCTGGATTTCTCTTCTTGTAAATATGAACTCTTTTTGTACCAAACGTGACATTAATTTATGCAAAACTAGACTCTCGTCTAACGTTGTTATAAAATGTGCCATAGTGGATCATGATGACTTTCTTTGACATGTACATAATGTATATAGCCGAATTGAACGGTTATGGGAAATGTATGCATTGTTATTTATGACAATAATATGAACTGAAACAGAATGAAACTGAATGATGTTTAACAGGAGAAAGTTCCATGAGGAACGAATACCCTGTCAACCAGAAACTAAACTCTGCGCCTCAACGACCCGTTGAAGTCTAAGATTGCCTCGGCAGGTAGAGAGGCTCCCTGCCGACGTTTGAACCTCAAACACCTGAAAGTTATTGTTCGCACATGCGAGTCTGCGTGTGATGTTTCACTTTTCTTATGAGTTGTACCGTGAGCGCGAGACCCTGAGCGCTGTGTGCATGGCCCTCATGTAAGCAGCGTGAACGGCCTCGCGCTCAGACTGACCGTGTCGTACCACCGCGATCTGATGACGTGCAGCGAGCGAGCGGCCTGCGCTCTCTGCACTTACGTACTTTTATAAAAGGGTTCTGTTTCTGCGCGGCACGGCGGCGGATTGGCTTTTCAAACACAACATCACCTGACCGTAAAGCCAGCTCTGCCGCGCAGATGCAGCGCCCTCTCCTGGAGGATGTTGCGTGTTTGCGTGTTTGTAGCTGTAGTTGTTGCAGGTGTTTTGTGCCGTGTCAGCAGTGACTCTGCGTCCTGTGATGCAGACGCCACGTTTCCTGCACTTTGGTTTGATTCGTCTGTTGATGTAGAACAAATATTTCCTCCTCCGAGTTTGATGCATTTCTGATTTAATAAAGCATGATTTCAGCACGACTGTCCTCGTGGTCATTCTGTTCTTCATGTGGAGTCAGGGGGTCAGGGGGTCAGCTTCCAACCAGAGGGTCAGGGTTTGATCTCTACATGCTGATGAAGATTACATTCAGAACATGTTCATGTCTTTGTCTCACTGTGACACACACGTCTGTAACACACTCACTCACACACACCAAACTCCAGGGAGAACATCACAGGAGCTGCTGCTCCTCTGCTGCCTCGTGTGGTCACTTTGTGTCACTGAAGAGACAAAATCAGACATTAGAACTGAGTGATGGAGGCAGCAGTGTGTCTCTGTGTGTGTGTGTGTGATCCAGCAGTGGATCAACGACTCATTGTCTCTGGACAGAACAGAGGTTTGAACTGTGATTATGTCACAGCAGGAAGTCATGTGACAAAGAAAAAAACACACAATCTGGATTATCTGCATTTTATTTTTTGAATGAGTCTCTACACACACACAACTTTAGCTTTGTTGTTGATATTTTCTTTAGTAAAACAAACAGAAAACAATGATTATGAAACATTAATCATCTTAATAAACAGCTACGTATTCTTCTGCTACTGATGCATAAAAGTTTGAAATAACATAAAAATATAAAAAAGGTTTTCTTTAATACTGATTTAGAATGAATTATAAACAGCTGTTTCACTCCTTCACCTTTTTTCACTCATTCATCTTTCTTCTTTTCGACTTCCTCTGTCCTTCATTTACATCAGTTCCTGGTGTGAGCAGCAGGGGGCGTCATGAAGATTTAACATAAAAAACTCACACATTCAAACTCTTCTGTATAAAAAACTGCATACAATATTTGACCTTTGACCCCATTAAACCAGAGCTGGAACCATGAACTGCTACAACTGTTAGCATCGAGCTGAATTATCTAAACATCAGACATGATCATCTGATTTCATCAGCAGCTACTTGAATAGATGCTACACAATAGTAGCATATTTATTAACTAAAGCTAAATGTTTGGTTAGCCATAGTGTTAGCTAGAAACAGGTCATCACATCAGGGTCAGAGGTCGCCTTGGCTCCTCCCCCAACCAAAAACACAGCCATGCTGGATTTAGATTGGACGATGTTTGGGAGGTTAACATCGAACTCAAAGTCTGGGTCAAGGGTCGTTTCTGTGGAAACCACCCAGGAGGCCGGACGCCACTTTTTCAGAGTGTACGGAGTTTTTACTCGACGTTTGATTTTCTCACCTGAGGAGCTGAGACTGTCGCCATCTGAGGAGGAGGAGCAAGAGGAGGAGCAGGAGCAGAAGGAGGAGCAAGAGGTAGAGGAGGAGCAAGAGCAAGAGCAAGAGGAGGAGCAGGAGGAGTTGAGTTTAAAGTTTTGTAGGAAACAGGATCAGATTTATTTCTTCAGCTTCAGGAAACATGCTCATTAATATTTACATTTATAATTTATATGAATATTCATACGTTCATCTGTGTTTATGCTCTGAAAGTTTACTGATGAAAAAAAGAGACGTTACAACATATGTGAGTGACAGCTGAAGGTCCTGAAGTGGACTGACCTGAAGGGAGGCAGCATGAGGACAGGTCCAGAGAACACGGACGCTCCGGCCTCCTGGTTCTCCTTGGTTCCACCCGAACTGCAGCTTCTTCACTGATGCTGGTTTCTGAACCTTCAGGTTGAGGAGCTGGATCTTCTGGGTGTGGATCCCGTTGAGAAGAGGCTTTTGGAACTGAGGCCTCTGGATCTGAGGCTTCTGGAACTGGGGCTTCTGGAGCTGAGGCTGCTGGATCTGAGGCTTCTGGATCTGAGGCTTCTGGATCTGAGGCTTCTGGATCTAAGGCTGGCGCTCTTGCAGCTGGACCTTCTTGGGTCAAGCTGGGTTCGAGAACATCTTGAAGCTCTTGGGCTCCTGAGGCGTCTGGACGAAGCTTCTCTGGTGCTTTAGTTGACTCAGACCCGAGGACCTCAGGGACGTGGACCACAGGAGCCTCTGGAGTTTGGGAACGGCTGGAGTTCAACATCTGTTCTGGAACCAGAACTTTGACCGTGACCTCTGACCCCATCGCTCCTCTGTTGTTGTTATTGTTGGAATTGGAGCCTCGTCCCGACAGGATGTTTCCTGCTCGTGGCTGACGGTGTGGGCGGAGCTCTGGACTCCTCAGCAGTGGCTCGTGTTCGTCGGGACTGAAGTTGAAGTTGACGCGTCCGCCATCTTTGGTCGGTGTCTCCTCCTCGTCCAGCTGCGGTCCTGCTGGATTTGTCCTTCCTCCATCTGTCATTCCATTGGTCACCAGCGTGGGGGCGCCAGCGCTGTAGCTGCGGGCACTCACTGTTGTGCAGTGAGCGTTGTTGCCAGTGTTGTAGTTCACTGCGGTGACCACGTGTGGCGCTGCAGCCGCGATCACCGTGAGTGTGTTCATCTTAGCGACACCTGTTTCCACCTGAAACACATGCTGCTGTTGAGCTTAAGCTAACACGCTAACAGTGTAAAATGCTAACGGTGTGTCTTTAAAGTGTACCTGTCTGTGGCTCTTGTCCTTGTCTTTGAGGACGAGCTGAAGGCTGCTCGGTCTCACAGGCAAATTCTGCTGTTTGCGGAGAGGGTGGGCGGAGCATGGAGTGGGAGGAGTCTCAGTGGGACCAGCTCCTCCCAGGTCACGATGAGGAGCTGATATAGAACTGTTTACCTAGTGGAAACACAGGAGCAGATGAGGAGTGTGTGTGTGTGTGTGTGTGTCTGTGCGTGTGTGTGCGGCGTCACAGTCGTACCTCGTCAGTGAGCAGCAATGCATGCTGGGATAGCAGAGTGGTCTGTGGCTGAGAGCTGAAGTGTTTCTGTGAAAGTTTCATCAGGATTTCGTCAGAGTTTTCTCTCAGATTTTTATCCACCTGCAAATACACGGGGTATTAAAGGGGTTTAGAGAGAGAGATTATGAGATTATGAGAGTATGAGATTATGAGAGGGACCTGTTTGAGGTCCAGCTTGGTGGTCCCTAGGTCTTCTTCTGTCAGCTGCAGACAGACTGGGACACTTGACACAGCGCCACCTGTAGGACAGTAGGGACAGTTATCAGTTATCAGCATGTTAGCTGGTTAGCTTTTGTGTGGTGACTCACTGTGTTCAGATTCACAGATGGTGATGAGGCTGGCAGGCGTCATGGCCGCCCTGTTTGAGGCACCGCCGTCTGAAGTGGACGAGCGAGCTTGACTCTGACAGTGAGAGAAAGAGAGGGAGAGAGTGATGCTGTCAGTTGAGTTTTCACGCCTGCAACGTAAGCGCCCGCGACATCTGTGACATAAACGCCCGCGACATCTGTGACATAAACGGCCGTGACATCTGTGACATAAACGCCTGCGATGTAACCGCCCGCAACGTAAACGCCTGCGACATCTGTGACGTAAACGCCTGCGACATCTGTGATATAAACGCCTACGATGTAACCGCCCGCAACGTAAACGCCCGCGACATCTGTGATGTAAATGCCCACAACATAAACACCCTTGACATTTGTGAAGTAAACGTCCGTGGCGTAAATCCCCGTGAAGTAAAAACATCTGCGTCGTAAACAGGTTCGGGTAACTTGCGATGTTTACCTTAAACGCCCACGATGTAAACCCCCATGACATGGGCAGCCTGTGGCCAAGTGGAAAGGGAACTTGACTTGTAACCAGAAGGTCGCCGGTTCAAATCCCCACCCGGCTGAAAAGGGCTGGGGTACCCCTGAGCAAGGTACCCATCCCCCCAATGCTCCCCGGGCACCACTCAGTGTGGCAGCCCACTGCTCCTAATTCTAGGATGGGTCAAAATGCAGAGGAATACTTTCCCTAAGGGGATTAATAAAAAAAAATGACATCAGCGACGTCAACGCCCGCGATGTTGACATCTGCGACGTAAACGCCCGCGGCTTAAATCCCTGTGACGTAAAAACACCGGCGTCGTAAACGGGTCTGGGTTACTTGCGATGTTTACCTTAGCCTGCTGTCGCTCATAGTTGATGGAGTTTGTGTTCTTTTCACTTCCTTCACTTGTCGTCCGGACTACAGCTGATGCATCTGACTGGAGATTCCTAACCACGCCCACCTGCACATCCTCAATGTAGGGGGAGGAGGAGCCAACCTGAGGAGACCACCGCCCATGAGACAGATTCCTGAGAGAGAGAGAGAGGGATAGATGTAAGTAACTCTCAAAACAGATTATTGCTACCTGTATGCTTTTATTTGTTGTTTCTCCCTTATTATTACATGCTTTTATTTTGGTGCTCTCGGGCCGGAAGTAGAGGTTGTGCATCGGACAAATGAATTGAAAACTAGCACGTGGCTAGAACTGGCAACATGGTATGTTGTAAAAATGTGTTTTACACGGTTTTGTGTGAGTTTAGCGGACTTACTGTGAGAAAGTGTGTACATGTGTATGTGTGGTGATGTTAAGTTAAAAGGTTAAGATTGTGTATTTGTGAGTCACATGAGGGAGACCTGGAAAATGACCAGGACCTACACGGACCGGAATCACATCAGGCCTAAGGCTTAGTTTACTGTCATGTTCTCTTTAAAGACAGTTGAGTTATTGTTATTTTGTATTGTGTATGGGAGGCGTTTGTTTTATTATTATTTTCATGATGGCAGGACTAAGGCATTAATGTGTATTGAAGGAGTGAGGGGCAGATGTATGGATGAGGGTAAAAGGAGGCAGGTGTATATACCCTTTGGAAGCAATGGGTAGTGGACATATCAATATAGTAACATGGAACATTAATGGCTGCAGTACACCAATTAAACGTACAAAAAATACTCACCTATCTTAAATCTAAAGGCACAGATATTGCGTATATTCAGGAGACGCACTTCAGAGACCAAGATGAAGCTATACAAATGAAACGGGATTGGGTTGGCCATGTTTTTCATGATTCACTATCAAGCAAGAGCTGTGGGGTTGTTATCCGTGTCAACAAAAAGTAGACTTTTGTTGTGTCAAATCAATTTAAAGACTCTCATTAAATTTGAATTATTAATGGAGTTAAAATGGTACTTTGCCACTTATGTGCTCCAAACAGAGAAAACACAGCCTTTTATCATGAGGTCAATAAAATACTAGAAAATGCAGATGGTCAGATTATCTTGGGGATTAGATGATCATATGGATCGCCAGAGACAGAGCAACATTGGATATTCTACGGGAAGAACTGGGCTTGATCGATATCTGGACAGTTACAGGATGAACAATTTGCTGCAAGACTTGGTGGGGATATTAAGGTATTTTTAGACATTAACAGAAAGATTAGCTACCGTTTGGCTGCACATGTACTGTACATTCTTCTGGAAACACATCGGTATGCTACTGTATATGTGTGTGTCTGCTGTTGTTGTGTCATGTGTGTGTACCTGTGGTTGTGTGTGTGTGCAGTCAGCAGGTCACACAGTCTCTCCTCTGCACACTGAGCAGAGAGTCGAGCTTCAGCGTCTTGATCCCAACAATCTTCCATCGTCTCCTTCAGTGAATGAAGCAGCTGTAACACACACACAAACACACAAACACACAGGTGTGTCTGTTGTTCTGTCGTCTGTGTCTGTTGTCGTTGTTGTGTCTGTCTGCTGTTGTGTTGTGTGTGTCTGTTGTTGTTTTGTCATGCGTGTGTCTGCTGTTGTTGTGTTGTGTGTGTCTGTTGTTGTTGTGTCGCGTATGTCTGCTGTTGTTGTGTCGTGGTGTCTGTTGTTGTTGTGCATGTGTGTGTCTGTTGTGTCGTGTCATGTGTGTGTCTGTTGTTGTGTTGTGTGTGTCTGTTGTTGTTGTTGTGTGTGTCTGTGTTGTTGTGTCGTGTGTGTTGTCTGCTGTTGTTGTGTCGCGGTGTCTGTCTGTTGTTGTTGTACATGTGTGTGTCTGTTGTGTCGTGGTCATGTGTCTGTCTGCTGTTGTGTGTGTGTGTCTGTTGTGTTGTGTCCGTGTGTGTCGCTGTTGTTGTGTTGTGTGTGTCTGTTGTTGTTGTGTCGTATGTCTGCTGTTGTTGTGTCGGTGTGTCTGTTGTTGTTGTGCATGTGTGTGTCTGTTGTGTCGCGGTCATGTGTGTGTGTTGTTGTGTTGTGTGTGCTGTTGTGCGGTGTGTGTCTGTTGTTGTGTTGTGTGCGCCTGTGTTGTTGTTCTGTCTGTTGTTGTGTTGTGTGTGTCTGTTGTTGTTGTGCGCGCCTGTGTGTGTCTGTTGTTGTATCGCGGTGTCTGTTGTTGTGCGCGCCTGTTGTTGTTGTGTGTGTCTGTTGTTGTGTCGTGTTGCGTCTGTTGTTGTTTCCTGTGTGTGTCTGTTGTTGTGTCGTGTGCGTCTGTTGTTGTTTCCTGTGTGTGTCTGTTGTTGTGTCGTGTGTGTCTGTTGTGTCACTCACTGAACTGTTTTCCTTCCAAACTTCAGGAAACTTCGGTCTGTGTTTTTCTCTCAGGACGAGAATCTGCATTTCTTCAAAGCTCGGATGATTCCCGACCTCGACCTGGAACGCAAGCTGGAATTCTGGGACAGATTCACCTGAAAACACACACACACACAAAGATCTTATTGTGCATTGTGCATGCATGGGTGTATGTGCGTGCATGTGTGTGTGTGTGTGTGTGAGTTACCTGGAAACAGGTCCCTGCACCTCCTGAAACTCTCCCAGTAAATCAAAGCCAGAGCGTAAACGTCGACCTGCTTCAGCGCAGACTCACAGTCTCTGAGGTTCAAAGCTCCGCCCAGAACCTCGGGCGCCATGTACCGCACTGTCCCCACCTGCACACACACACACACACAGTGAACGCCGCTCCACATCCTGCCATGCCTTCCTCACATACCTTCATCATCATCATTGTCATCACATGACCTCAGATATCGCCATGGTGTCATCGTCTCCATGGCGACTGCTCCTGGTCCCTGGCAGTTTCATGGAGAGGCCGAAGTCTGCGAGGACACAGGTAAGATCTGACCGAACCAGGATGTTCCTACTCGTCACGTCTCTGTGAGCCACAGCCGGTTTGTACTGGTCTGAGGACAGATGCACACCATGTGACCTCACCCAACCAATCACAGGACAGACGCACACCATGTAACCTCACCCAACCAATCACAGGACAGACGCACACCATGTGACCTCACCCAACCAATCACAGGACAGATTCACACCATGTGACCTCACCCAACCAATCACAGAACAGACGCACACCATGTGACCTCACCCAACCAATCACAGGACATATGCACACCATGTGACCTCACCCAACCAATCACAGGACATATGCACGTCATGTGACCTCACTCAGCCAATCACAGGACAGATGCACATCATGTGACCTCACTCAGCCAATCACAGGACAGACACAACAAAGTCATCAATAATGATGTAGGCCACGCCCCTTCAAGTTACATTTTATGTAATGAATGTTTGTTGCTTTTCTTTGCTGTGTCTCCACAAGGGGGAGCTCTGTGTGTGTCTGCGTGTGTGTGTGCATGTGTGTGTGTACCTGCTCTACACAGCTCAGTGTGGAGGAAGGATAATCCTCTGGTGACACCGAGACACATCCTGAGACACGTCCACCAGTCCACCGTGTGCAGAGACAGGTACTGACACAGACTGCCCTGAGGGGGAAGACAGAGAGTCACATGACAAGAAAACCCTTTGAAGTAGAAAGAGAGAAAGAGATAGTTTGTGTGTGTGTGTGTGTGTTATGTCCAAGACCTGTTGTGCCATGTTTTACAGTGTACCTGGAGTCTCTCCTCTCCTCCTCCTCCTCCTCCTCCTCCTCTGATTGTTAAAGTTAAGTGTGGTAGTTGTATTGTGTGTGTGTGGGGAAGTCATTTACAGTAAATTCCTCAGATATCACTCAGATCACGACAGAGAACTGTGTGTGTGTGTGTGTGCGTGTGCGTGCAGACAGGAAGCAGGAGTCCCGGCGCCGTCTTTTTTAAACACAATAACAAGACTGAGATCCAATCAGTGTTTGGTTCTGTCCTGGACTAACATACACACTGACTGAGCTGAGAGCACCCCCTGCTGCCGAGAACAGGACAGGATCATGTGAGACGTGATCATGTGACGTAGATAAAGACGCGATCATGAATAAAGAGCGATCATGTGGCGTAGATAAAGCCGGCGGCGTAGATAAAGAGCGCAATCATGTGGCGTGATATAAATAAAGGCGCAATCATGTGGCGTAGATAAAGGCGCGATCATGTGGCGTAGATAAAGCGCGATCATGCAATGGCGTGATAAATATCATGTGGCGTAGATCGCGATCATGTGGCGTGAATAAAAAATAGCGTGATAAAGAGTAGCGCGTAAGATAAAAGCGCGATCATGCGTAGTAGATAAAAGCGATCGATCATGTGGCGTAGATAAAGCGATCATGTGGCGTAGATAAAGGCGATCATGTGGCGTAGATCATGCGTATAAAAAACGTGTAGCGATCGATGTGGCGTAGATATATCGTATGTGGCGTATTAGATAAAGGCGTGATAAAGAATCATGTGGCGTAGATAAAGGCGCGATCATGTGGCGGTAAAGCGCAATCATAATGATGGCGTAGATAAAGATCGATCAGTGACATCGTCAAGTGAATAAAGAAGCGCGATCATGTGGCGTGATAAAGGCAGTCATGTGGCGTAGATGCGTATCATGTGTGAATAAAGCGTAGATAAAGCGATCATGCGCGATCATGTGGCGTGAATAAAGGCGCGTCATGTGGCGTAGATAAAGGCCGTAGATCGTGATGGCGATCAGTGGCGTAGATAAAGGCGTGATGCGTGATCATGTGTGATCATGTGACATAGATAAAGTCGTGATCATGTGGCGTAGATAAGATAGTGATAAAATGCGATATGGCGTGGCGTAGATGATCATGTGGCGTGAAAAAGGCATCATCAGTCATGTGGCGTGAATAAAGACGTGATCATGTGACGTGATCGGTGATCATGTGGCGTACGTAATGCGTAGATAAAAGCGTGATCAGTGATCATGTGGGCGGATCGTGGCGGATAAAAGGCGTGATCAGTGATCATGTGGCGTAGATAAAGGCGTGATCGTGAGTAGATAAAGGCGGATCGTGTGCGTAGATAAAGGCGTGATCATGTGGCGTAGATAAAGAGCGTGATCGTGATCGTGATCATGGCGTGAATAAAAGGCGTGATCAGTGATCATGGCGTGGATAAAGAGGATCGGTGATCATGTGGCGCGTGATAAATAGATAAAGGCGCGATCAGTGATCATCGCGGAATAAAGATGCAATCATTTGTGATTTGGCGTGATGTGATCGCGAGATCCGCCCCTTCTCCAACCCATCTTGCAATTACTGTGAAGGTGCAGTGAGGTGCGGTGCTTTATGTGAAGGGCAGTGAGTGAGAGGGCCTGATCAGTGATCATGTGACGTAGATAAAGACGTGATCAGTGATCATGCGACGTAGATAAAGACGTGATCAGTGATCATGTGACGTAGATAAAGATGCAATCATTTGTGTTTGCATGTGCAGGTCACTTTAGGCCCCGCCCCCTCCTTCTCTGCAACCCCCGCCTTTAATTCTGTGCTTTACTGTGAAGGTGCAGTGAGTGAGAGGGGGCGGGGCCTGGCCTACATGAGGGTAGTTCTCCATGACGATGAGCGGCTCCGTGCTCCTGTGGTCCGCGGTGAGGAAGCGGGCGATGTTGTCGTGCTCCAGCAGAGGGAGGCTGTAGATCAAACACTCGTTGGTGAAGTTCTGCCTGTTGGTGGCGCTGAAGAGTTTGACGGCCACGCAGCGACCGCTCAGGTCACCACGGAACACTGCGCCGTAACGACCTCGACCAATCAGCTGCCAGAGAACACAGGTGACACTTAAAGGGACAGTACACCAACTTCATGTTCAACCGCTGATCATCACAGAGGTCAGAGGTCAGATTTACCTCCAGCAGTTTCAGATTGTCCAGGTTGACGGACGAGTCAGTGTTTGCTGTTTCCATGACGTCCAGAGCAGAGAGAGAGGGTTTGTGTTTACCTTTAACACACACACACACACACACACAGTGTAATGTGTTAAAGGGATAGTTCAGGCTTTTTAAAATATCATTAAATGCAGCTATGTTAAAAGTTCCCCTCTGTGTGTGTGTGTGTGTGTGTGTGTGTGTATGTACCTCTCATCATGCGATATCCCAGAAACAGTGCTATAATGAGAACAGCTGTGATGGCGACAGTTACCAGGGCGACGAGCGCTGTCTCCTCCCTCTTGAGCTGCTGTTGGTCTGTGGGATGATGATGTCATCGTTTACACAGCTGTGACATAACACACACACACACACAGTGTGACCTCACCTGTCTGTGTGCCGTCCCCCTTCATGAGTCTGAGGGCGGGAGTATCGGGTGTGGGCGGGGCCTCGGTGAAGTCGGCGTTGCAAAGATCTCGACTGCAGCAGCAGAAACGATAGCTGCCATTTTGGATCTGTGAGGGCGTCGCTGTCACCAGGCAACGGTCGCCAAGACACTCCTGCTCGTCGCCGACGTGGATCCAACACCCTGGAGGAATGACATCACAGACCTGAGACAGCTGCCACGCCCCCTCTGTCAGCGGCCAAGCCTCCTCACAGGTGTCGTCTCACCTTGTTTGACCAGCTGCATTCTGCCGTCGCCTCGTTTCTCCCACACGCCGTAGCAGCGAGAGCCGCGGCTGCAGCGGACCGTACCATTGTCTCGCACCTCTCCACGCACAGCATGGTCTGCTCCACTGTAAGGCTCCGCCCCCTGCAGGTCAGTGAACGCACACTCTCTGTCGTCGGACTGGAGGCCTGCACACACCCACACACACACACACACACACACACACAAACAAAAGACGTGTGTGTGTCAGGAATGCCCCCCCGCCCAGTTTAGTAGTCAGGAGGAGTCTACTGCACTGCACACACACACACACACACACAGGGAGTGAGTGTGTGTGTGTGTGTGTGTGTGTGTGTGTGTGTGTGTGTGTGTGTGTGTGTGTTATCAGCAACATCAGAACAGAAAAAGAAAACACAGACTGGTCGGCGACAGACTGTGTGTGTGTGTGTGTGTGTGTGTGTGTGTTAGCATTAAGCTAGAGGACTGACCGCTCACAGCAGACAGCAGCAGGACACACAGAGACACTGTGAACGCAGCAGCAGCCATGTTGGATCCACCTCAGCGTCAAACAATGGACGACATTACGGATCTGCTCCTCCTGTCAACACACACACACACACACACACAGGAGATCACATGAGGACAGGAGAGGACGGGAGGACAAGACGTTCCTATCATCCATGAACATCTGTGGAATCTTCAGCATGAGAAACCATGTGACTGGACCTGAGGAAGATAGGGTCTCAGTGTGTCCAGGACCAGGACAGAGCAGTGCCTGAGTCTCATGTCAGAGCACAGATCCAGAACCATCAGGACTAAGGACTCAAACCAGGTCCAGGTCCTGTGACTTCTGTCACAAACATTCGAGTCATTTCCAACTGACTGAAACAGTCACTCACTCACAGCTCAGTGGTAGAGTGAGGTTGTGAGTTTGATTCCCTCTGGTCTACATGCTGATGTGTCCTTGAACCCTGAACC